>NC_053132.1:21957361-22068286 GCF_010015445.1 Perca fluviatilis | reverse complement strand
TGCCGCCATGCATTGCTTCATAATATACCATGACTTCTTTTTTCACCATACTCATAGTATGACCTTTTAGGATATTTTCAACATACTATACCATGACTTTCATGACCTTTTTCTCACCATACTATACCACTTTAATTTTTTTCAATATACTATACCATAACCTTTCTACATACCATACCATGACGCTTTTATGATTTTTCGCACATACCATACTATGACTCTCGTACATACCATACTATGACTTTTTTCACATACTACACCATGACTTTTTATGAATTATTTCACATACAATTGTATTAGGATTTTGTTCTATAGCTCATCCTGTTAGGAAACTGGTTTGGGGTGTCCAAGGTTGTGTGTTTGATCCCCATCATTACTATTTTTTAGTAAGATTACCTGAGGAAAGTCACACCACACTGACTTTTTTCAACATACTATACTATTACCCTTTTTTGAGGACTTTTTTTTCATATACCATAATTATGACCCTTTTTCGACATACCTATAATATGACTCTTTTTAGGATTTTTTCACATAACTATACTATGATCTTTATGACTTTTTTTCGCCATACTATACTATGACTTTTTCAATATACTATACTATGACTTTTTTTTCGACATACTATACCATAACCTTTTTTCGACATACCATAATATGACTTTTTGAGGATTTTTTCGACATAACTATACTATGACTTTTTCGACATACTATACTCATGACGCTTTTTATGATTTTTTCACATACTATACTCATGACTCTTTTCTCTCGACATACCATACTCATGACTCCTTTCAACATACTCATACTATGACCTTTTCGACACATACCTATACCAATGACTTTTATGAATTATTTAGACATAAAATTGCATTATTTGTTCTATAGCTCATCCTGTTAGAAACTGGTTTGGTGTTCAAGTTGTGAGTTTGGCCCCCATCATGAGATAATTACTATTTTTTAGTAAGATTACCTGAGGAAAGTCACACTACACTTAATCTCATAAAAAGTCGACATACCATAATATAACCTTTTTTCACATACCATACCATGAACGCTTTTTAAGGTTTTTTCGACATACCATACTATGACTTCTTTTTCACATATATACTATGACTTTTTATGATTTTTTCACATACTATACTATAACCTTTTTTCTCGATACTATACTCATGACGCTTTTTAATGATTTTTTCAACATACTCATACTATGACTTTTTTGACATACATATACTATGACGTTTTTATGATTTTTCGGACATACTCATACTATGACTCCTTTCAACATACTATACCATGACCCTTTTTCTCGACATACTATAATATGACTTTTTAGGATTTTTTCGACATACTATAATTTGACTTTTTTCACATACCATAACTATAACCTTTTTTCACATACTATACCATGACGCTTTAATGATTTTTTCCACATACTATATTATAACCTTTTCAACGTACTATACTCATGACGCTTTATGATTTTTTCAACATACTATACCATGACTTTTTTCACATACCATACTATGACTTTTTTTCACATACCATACCATGACTTTTATGATTTTTTCAACATACCATACCATGACTTTTCGACATACCATAACCATGACCTTTTATGATTTTTTCGGACATACTATACTCATGACTTTTTATGATCTTTTCACATACCATACTATGACTCTTTCAACATACCATACCATGACTCTTCTTCAACATACTATACTTATGACCTTTTCTGACATACCATAATATGAGCTTTTATGATTTTTTTCTCACATACCATACCAGACGCTTTTTAATGTTTTTCTCACATACCATACCATGACGTTTTATGATTTTCATACCATAATTATAACCTTTCACATACTATACTATGACTCTTTTATGATTTTTTCAACATACTATACTATGACTTTTCGCATACTATACTATGACGTTTTTATGATTTTTTCACATACTCATAATTATATCCTTTTCAACATACTATACTATGACGTTTTTAATATTTTCAACATACTATACTATGACCTTTTTCAACATACTATACTATGACTTTTTATATTATTTCACATAAAGTAGATTTGTTCATAGTCATCTTAAGAAACTAGTGGGTGTTCAAGGTTGTGAGTTTGATTCCCATCATGAGATAATTACTATTTTTTTAGTAAGATTACCTGAGGAAAGCACACTACACTGACTTTTTTTCGACATACTATACCATGATTCTTTTTCGACATACTATACTAATGACGCTTTTTATGATTTTTTCACATACTATACCATGACTTTTATGATTTTTTCGACATACATACTATGACTTTTTTCGACATACTCATACTATGACGCTTTTATGATTTTTTTCACATACTATACTATAACCTTTTTTCGAATACTCATCCTATGACGCTTTATTTCCACATACCATACCATGACTTTTTATTACTTTTTTCGCCATACTATACTATGACTTTCATGACTTTTTTCACCATACTATACTATGACTTTTTTCAATATACTATACTATGACTTTTTCATGACTTTTTCGACATATTATACACAGACCTTTTTTCACATACTATACTATCACTTTTTATAAATTATTTCGACATATATTGCATGATTTGTTCTATAGCTCATCCTGTTAGAAACTGGTTTGGGTCAAGATTGTGAGTTTGATTCCCATCATGAAATCATTACGTTTCTAGTAAGATTACCTGAGAGACACACTACACTGACTTTTTTTCGACATACCATACCATAACTTTTATGATTTTCGACATACTATACTATGACGTTTTTTATGATTTATTCGACATATCATACTATAACCTTTTTTGACATACTATACTATGACGCTTTTTTATGATCTTTCCACATACTATACCATGACTCTTTTAGATTTTTTTCACATGCTATACCTATGATGTTTTTATGATTTTTCTACATACTATACTTATGACTTTTTATATTTTTCCAAACTTACACTTATACTATGATTTTTTTCACATACCATACCATGACGCTTTTATGATTTTTTCAACATACTCATACTATGACTTTTTTCAACATACTATACTATGACGTTTTATAATTTTTTCAACATACTATACTATGACTTTTTTGACATACTATACTATGACGTTTTTAATGATTTTTTCAACATACCATACTATAACCTTTTGACATACTATACTATGACGTTTTTATGATCTTTTTCACATACTATACTATGACTTTTTAGATTTTTTCTACATGCTATAACTATGATGTTTTTATGATTTTTTCTACATACTCATACTATGACTTTTTATGATTTTTCGACATATTTTACTATGACTTTTATGATTTTTTTCTCACATACTATACCATGACGCTTTTTATGATTTTTTCAACATACTCATAACTATGACCTTTTTATGATTTTTCAACATACTATACTATGACTTTTTTGATACAACTATACTATGACGCTTTAACATTTTTTCAACATACTATACTATAACCTTTTTTGACATACTATACCATGACGCTTTTTATGATTTTTTGACATACTATACTATGACTTTTTTCTGACATACTCATAACTATGACTCTTCTCGACATACCATACTATGACTCTTTCAAAATACTATACTATGACCTTTTTTCACATACTATAATATGACTTTTTTAGGATTTTTTCGACATACTATACTATGACTTTTTTCGACATACTATACTATGACTTTTTTCGACATACTATACTATGACTTTTTTCGACATACTATACTATGACTCTTTCGACATACTATACTATGACTCTTTCAAAATACTATACTATGACCTTTTTCGCCATACTATAATATGACTTTTTTAGGATTTTTTCGACATACTATACTATAACCTTTTTCGACATACTATACTATGACTTTTTCATGACTTTTTTCGACATATTATACTATGACCTTTTTCGACATACTATACTATCACTTTTTTATAAATTATTTCAACATATATTGCATGATTTGTTCTCATAGCTCATCCTGTTAGGAAACTGGTTTGTAGCCCAAGAGTGGAGTTTGATTCCTATCATGAAACTATTACTGTTTCTTAGTAAGATTACCTGAGGAAAGTCACACTACACTGACTTTTTTCGACATACTATACCATAACTTTTTATGATTTTTTCGACTTACTATACTATGACGTTTTTATGATTTATTCGACATACTATACTATGACTTTTTTAGATTTTTTCGACATGCTATACTATGATGTTTTTATGATTTTTTCGACATACTATACTATGACTTTTTATGATTTTTTCGACATACTATACTATGACGTTTTTATGATTTTTTCAACATACTATACTATGACTTTTTTTGACATACTATACTATGACGTTTTAATGATTTTTTCAACATACTATACCATAAACCATTTTGACATACCATACTATGACGCTTTTATGATTCTTTTGACATACTCATACTATGACTTTTTCGACATACTATACTATGACTCTTCGACATTCTATACTATGACTCTTTCAAAATACCATACTATGACCCTTTTCGACATACTATAATATGACTTTTTAGGATTTTTCGACATACTATAATATGACTTTTTTCGACATAATTATACTATAACCTTTTTGACATACCATAACTATGACGTTTTTATGACTTTTTTCGACATACTATACTATGACTCCTTTCGACATACCATACTCATGACTCTTTCAACATACTCATACTATGACTCCTTTTCGACATACTATACTATGACTCCTTCAACATACTATATACTATGACTCTTTCAACATACCATACTATGACTTTTTCTAAATAGTCCATACTCATGACGTTTTTATGATTTTTTCGACATACTATACTCATAACCTTTTTCCACATACTATAATATGATTTTTTATTTTTTTCACATACTATACTATGACGCATGATTTTTTCACACTCTATACTATAACCTTTTTCGACATGACGTTTTTATGATTTTTCACATTCTATACTATAACCTTTTTCGACATACTATACCATGCTTTATGATTTTTCAACATCCAACTATGACTATTTTCGACATACTATACTATGACATTTTATGATTTATCTCACATACTATACTCATGACATTTTTATGATTTATTCGACATACTATACTATAACCTTTTTTTCACATACTATACTCATGACGCTTTTTATGATCTTTCGACATACCATACTATGACTTTTTAGATTTTTTTCACATACCATACCATGATGTTTTTATGATTTTTTCAACATACTATACATGACTTTTATGATTTTTTCGACATACTATACTATGACTTTTTATGATTTTTCGACATACTATACTCATGACGTTTTTATGATTTTTTCAACATACTATACCATGACTTTTTTTCAACATACTCATACTATGACGTTTTATGATTTTTCAACATACTATACTATGACTTTTTTCACATACCATACTATGACGTTTTAATGATTTTTTCAACATACCATACTATGACTTTTTCTACATACTATACTTTAATCTTCTACATACTATACTATGACTCTTTCAAAATACTCTACTATGACCTTTTCGACATACTATAATATGACTTTTTTAGGATTTTTCACATACTATACTATGACTTTTTAAACATACCTATACTATAACCTTTTTTGACATACCTCATACTATGACGTTTTTATGATTTTTTCACATACCATACTATAACTTTTTTCCACATACTATAACCTTTTTTCACATACCATACTATGACGCTTTTATGACTTTTTTCATACATACTATACTATGACTCTTTCACATACCATACTATGACTCTTTCAACATACTATACTATGACTTTTTCCACATACTATACTATGACTCTTTCAACATACTATACTATGACTCCTTTCAACATACTATACCATGACTTTTTTCACATACTATACATTATAACTTTTTCACACATACCATACTATAACCTTTTTTCTCGACATACTATACTATGACGTTTTTATGATTTTTTCGACATACTATACTATAACCTTTTTCGACATACTATAATATGACTTTTTTATTTTTTCAACATCCTATACTATGACTTTTTTCGACATACTATACTATGACATTTTTATGATTTATTCGACATACTATACTATGACATTTTTATGATTTATTCGACATACTATACTATAATCTTTTTGACATGCTATACATGACGTTTTTATGATTTTTTCGACATACTATACTATGACTTTTTTCGACATACTATACTATGACTCTTTCAACATACTATACTATGACTCTTTTCAACATACTATACTATGACTTTTTTCGACATACTATACTATGACGTTTTATGATTTTTTCACATACTATACTATAACCTTTTTTCAACATACTTTACTATGACGCTTTTTATGATTTTTTCAACATACTATACTATGACTTTTTTTCAACATACTATGCTATGACTTTTTATGAATATTTCACATATAGTGTATGATTTGTTCTATAGCTCATCCTAGGAAACTAGAGGGCTGTCCAAGTGTGAGTTTGATTCCCATCACAGATAATTACTATTTTTTAGTAAGATTACCTGAGTAAAGTCACACTACACTGACTTTTTCTACATACTATACCATGACTTTTTTCTGACATACTATACTATTACTTTTATGATTTTTGACATACTATACCATAACCTTTTTCAACATACATATACTATGACGCTTTTTATGATTTTTCAACATACTATACTATGACTTTTTGACATAACTATATTTACGTTTTAATAATTTTTTAAACATACTATACTATAACTTTTATGACATACTATACTATGACGTTTTTATGATTTTTTTCGACATACTATACATGACTTTTTTCGACATACTATAACTATGACTCTTTCTTTCGACATACTATACTATGACTCTTTCAACATACTATACTATGACCTTTTTCGACATACTATAATATGACTTTTTAGGATTTTTTCACATACCATATTCATGACTTTTTTCCGACATACTATAACTATAACCTTTTTTTGACATACTATACTATGACGTTTTTATGATTTTTTCGACATACTATACTATGACTCCTTTCGACAAACTATAACTATGACCTTTCAACATACTCATACTATGACTTTTTTCAACATACTATACTATAACTTTTTTTCGACATACTACTATCTTTTTCACATACTATAATATGAGGTTTTATTTTACATACATACTATAACTTTTTCACATACTATAATGCTTTTATGATTTTTTTCACATACTATACTATACTTTTACATAGCGTTTTATGATTTTTCAACATACTATGACTTTTTCAACATACTATGCTATGACTTTTTTTATGAATTATTTCGACATATAGTGCATGATTTGTTCCATAAGCTCATCCTGTTAGGAAACTAGTTTGGGTGTCCAAGGTTGTGAGTTTGATTCCCATCATGAGATAATTACTATTTTTTTAGTAAGATTACCTGAGTAAAGTCACACTACACTGACTTTTTTCGACATACTATACCATGACTTTTTTCGACATACTATACTATTACGTTTTTATGATTTTTTCGACATACTATACTATGACTTTTTTCAACATACTATACTATGACGTTTTTATGATTTTTTCAACATACTATACTATGACTTTTTTTGACATACTATATTTTGACGTTTTAATAATTTTTTAAACATACTATACTATAACCTTTTTTGACATACTATACTATGACGTTTTTATGATTTTTTCGACATACTATACTATGACTTTTTTCGACATACTATACTATGACTCTTTCGACATACTATACTATGACTCTTTCAAAATACTATACTATGACCTTTTTCGACATACTATAATATGACTTTTTTAGGATTTTTTCGACATACTATACTATGACTTTTTTCGACATACTATACTATAACCTTTTTTGACATACTATACTATGACGTTTTTATGACTTTTTTCGACATACTATACTATGACTCTTTCGACAAACTGTACTATGACTCTTTCAACATACTATACTATGACTTTTTTCAACATACTATACTATAACTTTTTTCGACATACTATACTATAACCTTTTTCGACATACTATAATATGAGGTTTTTATGATTTTTTCGACATACTATACTATAACCTTTTTCGACATACTATAATATGACTTTTTTAGATTTTTTCGACATACTATACTATGACGTTTTTATGATTTTTTCGACATTCTTTACTATCACCTTTTTCGACATACTATACTATGACATTTTTATGATTTATTCGACATACTATACTATGACTTTTTTCGACATACTATACTATGACTCTTTCAACATACTATACTATGACTCTTTCAACATACTATACTATGACTTTTTTCGACATACTATACTATGACGTTTTTATGATTTTTTCGACATACTATATTATAACCTTTTTCAACATACTTTACTATGACGTTTTTATGATTTTTTCAACATACTATACTATGACTTTTTTCAACATACTATGCTATGACTTTTTTATGAATTATTTCGACATATAGTGCATGATTTGTTCTATAGCTCATCCTGTTAGGAAACTAGTTTGGGTGTCTAAGGTTGTGAGTTTGATTCCCATCATGAGATAATTACTATTTTTTTAGTAAGATTACCTGAGTAAAGTCACACTACACTGACTTTTTTCGACATACTATACCATGACTTTTTTCGACATACTATAATATGACTTTTTTAGGATTTTTTCGACATACTATACTATAACCTTTTTCGACATACTATACTATGACGTTTTTATGATTTTTTCAACATACTATAGCATGACTTTTTTTGACATACTATACTATGACGTTTTTATGATTTTTTTGACATACTGTACTATGACTTTTTTCGACATACTATACTATGACTTTTTTATAATTTCTTTCGACATAAAATTGCATGATTTCTTCTTTAGTTCATCCTGTTAGGAAACTGGTTTGGGTTTCCAAGGTTGTGAGTTTGATTCCCATCATGTGATAATTACTAATTTTTTAGTAATATTACCTGAGGAAATTCACACTACACTGACCTTTTTCGACATACTTCACTATGACTTTTTCATGACTTTTTTCGACATATATTACTATGACCTTTGTTGACATACTATACTATTACTTTTTATGAATTCTTTCAACATACCTATACTATTACTTTTTATGACTTTTTTTGACATACTATACTATAACCTTTTTCGACATACTATACTATGACATTTTATGATTTTTTCGACATACTATACTATGACGTTTTTAGGATTTTTTCGACATATTATACTATGACTTTTTATGATTTTTTCGACATACTATACTATGACGTTTTTATGATTTTTTCGACATACTATACTATGACTTTTTATGATTTTTTCGACATACTATACTATGACTTTTTTCGACATACTATACTATGACTTTTTATGACATACCATACTATGACTTTTTTCGACATACTATACTATGACTTTTTTCGACATACTATACTATGACTTTTTATGACATACCATACTATGACTTTTTCGACATACTATACTATGACGTTTTTATGATTTTTTCGACATACTATACTATGACTTTTTCAACATACTATACTATGACCTTTTTCGACATACTATAATATGACTTTTTTAGGACATACTATACTATGACGTTTTTATAATTTCTTCGACATACTATACTATAACCTTTTTCGACATACTATACTATGACGTTTTTATGATTTTTTCAACATACTATACTATGACTTTTTTTGACATACTATACTATGACGTTTTTATGATTTTTTTGACATACTGTACTATGACTTTTTTCGACATACTATACTATGACTTTTTTATAATTTCTTTCGACATAAAATTGCATGATTTCTTCTTTAGTTCATCCTGTTAGGAAACTGGTTTGGGTTTCCAAGGTTGTGAGTTTGATTCCCATCATGTGATAATTACTATTTTTTAGTAATATTACCTGAGGAAATTCACACTACACTGACTTTTTTCGACATACTTCACTATGACTTTTTCATGACTTTTTTCGACATATATTACTATGACCTTTTTTGACATACTATACTATTACTTTTTATGAATTTTTTTGACATACCTATACTATTACTTTTTATGACTTTTTTCGACATACTATATTATTACGTTTTCATGAATTTTGTCGACATACTATACTATGACTTTTTTTACATACTATACTATGACCTTTTTTGACATACTGTACTATGAGTTTTCTTGACATACTACACTATGACTTTTTACGACTTTTTTTGACATACTATACTATGACTTTTTCCAAGATCCTATACTATGAACTTTTCATGAATTTTTTGACATACTGTACTGCGACAGTTTTACAACCTTTTATAGCTTATTCTGTTAGAGGACTGATTGGTGGGGTCTGAGGTTGAGAGTTTAATTCCCATGAAGTCATTAAGTCAGATGTCCAAAGGAAAGGCATTGTAATTGTTAGGTATCATACTGTGTATTACAGAATGTGTTACTGTTTTTTCTTCCAGCTTGAGGAGCTCCCCGTGACAATTGGACGTCTCCAGACCCTGCTGGTCTTGAACCTGTGTAACAACCGTCTGACGAGCCTCCCCAGCGAGATCGGCCTGCTAAAGAACCTCCAGACGCTCAACCTGGGTATCAACCAGCTGGAAAGTCTTCCGTCCTCCATCTCTGCATTAAAGGATCTCCGCCACATCGGCCTATCTGACAACCGATTCACCCGGGTCCCTGGCTGCCTCCGGAAGCTGAGCAACCTGGAGAGGATCAACCTGGACAGGAACCCAATCGCCACTGAGGAGGTACCCAGCAACGTGTCCCTAATGATGGCAGAGAGGCTTTATCTGGTCCGGGAGCTTGACCTGTGTGAGGACTGCCTGAATAAGTGCCAAACTGAGAGGAAGAAGGTGGAGGATGTAGAAAACAGGAAGAAGACATTACTGGGTATACCCAACTTGGTGACCCAGGAAGACAGGGAGATGTAGAGATGGGTTTCTCTTAAAAAACACACATAGAAAATGTCTTTTCATTATTTATTACTCTTTTTATTTGACCAAATTGTAAATTCAAGCATGTACCCTTGATAGTAAAGTTATTTTAAGTTGCATTACAGCACCATCTGCTGTTTTGAAACGTACAATAAGTACATTAGTACTAGATTTAAGTACATAATAAGCACACTATATTAGTGCATCATGTACATGATGCACTAATATAGTTACAGACTGACTTTTGGGCCAATAACCCATCTCAATCTTCTGAAGTTCTTCAAAATAAAGTGTCACATTGTTTAAATAAATTAGGTTAATATCCAATGGGCCTATTCAATGACAAAAACCTAATCTGGTTTCACATTTGTGATTTTCTCATTTATGGTAGGACACAGTTTAAAAATACAATTCTCAAGCAGCATAAATCAAATTTCAAGCAGCTATCACAGTTTTGTAATTGTGACCTATTGGCTAAAAGTAAGAAAACCACAGTGAAAGTGGCTCAGAAGTGTGTGGAGTTGACACTTGATAGTCACAGTTACACAACTGTAATAAAAACCTTTATGTATACATTTGGCAGATTTAAACGGCATGAAAAATAACAAAGGGAAATGTAAAAATGATGTACAGTATTGCATGTGTTGACGATCTCTTTGACCTAGAGGGCAGCAAAGACTATCAGAAGCCACAAATACCAACACTTCATTCAACCAGGACTTTTCTGTCACTGATTGTGAATGTTTCCACAAGCTATAACTTATGTAAATGTGTGATCAATTCCAGTAAAAGTAGTCTGTCAATACATTACTGTAGGCATCATCATGGATGCTTCTGTTTATTTGAAAGCTCTTGAAAAGGGGCAGCGCTGATTTTTCTGCACATGCATCTTCACTGTTACTGTCACTGTGAAATTAAGTATATTAACTGCACAGCAATGTGATGCAACGATTAAAGAGTATCATTTATTCATAGGATCCTAAACGAGAAATGCATTGTAATATCACTGTTGTCCTTTAAATAAACACAAATCCACTTTTTGGTTATTTTCATGTTTAAATTTAAATGGATTGCACAATTATAGGCCTTTGAAACCATTGAATTCATACACCCTTGAAACATTGGGAACATGAGGTTCTGTTCATTATTTCATTCATTTATAGTTTTTGTTTGCCTAAAAAATTTGTTCCCATACAATTAAACTGCATACACAACTGCAAACATATTTTGTCGCGCAAATACGTTTCTAATCAAAGTCCATGTAAGGAGTAGTTTGGGGCAGATGGATGGGTCAAACAAACATGGGACTTTCACCCAGGTGACCGCTGTTCGTGCCCCATGTGAAACCACAAGTTAACATTGACTTATTTTAACATGACATAGGCTACTTAACTAACATACATAACTTAAATTTCATAACAAACTTAATAATCCAAACCATGATCTTTTCCTATTTCACAACACTGACCACAAGTTTAAAACTGTAATAGTTTCACAATGTGTGCCTATCGCTGGATTGCGAACGTGTAATCCAGGAAAAAATACTTTTACCTTGAACTGTAATTGATAATACAGTTTAGTTGTACGGGAACGCAATGTTTAAGGGGACAGGGTTGCAAGAGGATGAAGGCCATTGCATCTGCCTTCTGTTTATTCCTCTCTATCTTATTACCACTTTAAGATCAATACTCTTTCTCACCCCATTGTCAGTGTCCTCACTACATCCACTAAAACGGTCAATACAATTTGAAAACAGTGAATAACCTCAGAGGCTTGTGTCATCCAGTTTGTACCATATCGCTGAGCGGAAATGTGCTGAGTGGACTGGATTAAGATCTCAGCAGATCGAGTCATTAAAAGGAAAGCAGCCTGGTATTGACTCAGCCATATGAGACTGACGTGAGGGAAAGACATCAGAAGCCTACAAGTATATAGTAAAATATATAATCCCTTATAATGGATTGACAACCATTTAAAACTGGGGAAAAAATGCTGCTCAATCAAAGTTATTGGGTATGGATTAAAAGCAACAGTCCAAAGGCATCTGGCTAAGAGCAGGGCCGTGAAATGGATAATGGTAACAAAAATGGTTTCAAACAACCAGAAATAAAAGCAATGATTGTATTTAAGTCTTCTATTTATTTTTAGGGTAGTTTTCTATGGTTGATGATTGCTTGGTTTACTAGTGTGCAGCTATAGCTGCACACTAGTAAAAAAGTATCAAAGCTGGAGGTCTGTTACAGCTGAACAGTCTAATGCTCTTTGGGCAACTTGCCTTCGGTGCTATTGGAAATCATTTCACATACGTACATGCACACATTAATATAGATGTGCTGTCTTTTTGTTTCTCCCTGCTTTTTTCCTAAGCCATTTCTTGAGTCTTTCCATCCCCTCGCTCTCTCTCTCTCTCTGTACATCAATCACCCAATCACAAACCGGCAGGCAGAATGAATGAAACAGAATTGCTGCGGAGGCAAAGTAATGTGGCCACAAATAGAATCTAATTAATTTGGATTGCATGGCCTTGGCACCTTAATTGGCTGAAATAGAGGACACTTGGACTTTATTTAATAATGAGATCATTTAAAGTAAAAAAAAAGGCAAATTAATTTAAAGGGGACATATTATGCATATTTTCAGGTTCATACTTGTATTTTGGGTTTCTACTAGAGCATGTTTACATGCTTGAATGTTGAAAAACACTTTATTTTTCTCATACTGTCTGTCTGAATATACTTGTATCCACCCTCTGTCTGAAATGCTCCGTTTTAGCTGTCTAAAGCTGACTGTCTCGTTAAGCCCCAGTCTACTCTGATTGGTCAGCGTTTCCGGGTGGAAACACTGACCAATCAGACTTCCTCTTCTGCGCTCTCTGAGTCTCTGCATCGTCATTGCAGCCGTGGAATGACTGTAGCTGCACTTTTTACCTATATATAGTATAGTTGTGACTAGTGATGCACCGAAATGAAAATTCTTGGCCGAAACCGAAAACCGAAAAAAGAGGAAACCAAGACCGAAAACCGAAACCGAAACACCGAAAGAAATTAAGCCAATTATTAGTACCATTGCATTTATGGCTATGACTGTGTACTAACTTTACTAAAATCAAGGCATTGCAATTGTATAAATTAATATTAAAGTTTAATTAAAAAAATATCTAGCAGAAATATGGCTACAATCTGATAGTCACATACAGTATACAGTAGCCTAAGAACACGAATAGCTTACCTATTATTATTATAATTATTATTATTATTATGAGGCACTTTCTTGCAGGATTTCACTGAACATATCAGATAACGAGGGTGCATGCCCCTCATCTGGTGCAGCGAGACAAGTCTTTTTTCTTGCGCTCTGATCTCCTGCGCGCGCTGCTCCGTTCTCCCGTTTCCACGCGGGTTCTCCGCATCCATCGCGGCCTGGATCATTTCTCGTCGCCCTGCTTTATTTCCGCATCCAAGTAATGGTCTTTATAACGCGGATCAAGTACAGTCGCGATGAAGTGCAGAGGATCCGAATAGATCTCACTGAACGCGTGCTGACAGACTCTAAGAGCACTTTTCATTGTTTTCACCCGTGGTCCGTCTCAACCTCTTTGCTTAGGAGACGCTTTGCAGGTGGAACGGATCGGGTACTGACACACGGTGCGCGGCGTGTTTTCTGTTTGCGTCATCACAACATTTTCGGCCGTATTGTTTCGGTGATAAAGGTATTTCGGCCGAAAACCGAAAATGCCCTTTTGGGGCGGTTTTTTTCGGCCGAAAATTTTCGGTGGCCGAATATTCGGTGCATCCCTAGTTGTGACATTACAACCGTACGAAAGTCCTGACAGGCTCGTTTAAAGACACCGTTTCTGACTTGACCGTTTTGATACTTTCACAGTATTTATATATCACCTCGACCTACTTTATATTTTTAAAAAAGACATAGGAATGTTTATTTTTACAGTATAGGACCTTAAGTTAAGACATCATCAGATGATTCCGTGGCATTGTTTTAAAGATAGCTAAATAGATAGCTAAATTCAATTATGTGTGCATATGTCTAAATTGATCCAATACAAATATTATTGGAGCAGCTTTAATTTCCAGCCTTGGAACATAACCTTACTCAACATTATGTCATGCAGTTTTCTCCAATAATTCTAGACATGAATCACAAAATAATTATGAAACAAGATCTTTGCTCATTAAAAAGACATTACAGCTAAAAAGTTGAAAAGGTGACATGAGAGCCGAGCAGGTGGATATCGATCTGTAGTTTTTTCAGTCCAAACTGTTGTGGCAGTTGTAATCATCTTAGCATATGGAGGTTATTTAAAAACAAAAACCAATGAGAGATTGCATTTAGTCAGTAGTGTGGCTAGAAGCTAGTGGAGCAGCAGCTAGCCTGGACTTGACATCAGGACTTTGCCTCGCTATAGACCTACATTATTAGCTTCCCGATTCATTTTATTATGCCTTCTGAGCAGCTCATCTTCTGAAAAATGCTTATGTGCAACAACTCTAATCAGACAAAAGGACTGAGTAAGACCATTCAGACAAAGAGACAGAAACACAGGCAGACAGGCAGACAGCTTCCATCCATATTGCATACGCCACAGTCTGCTGTCCTGTCAGCTCCCCTCATAACCATTAGTGGATGAAGTCATGGCCATGTGCTAATTGTCAGTGACAGAGTAGTGAGGGAGGGTAATGGAAGCAAAGAGGGGGTTATAAAGAGAGAGAGAGAGACAGACAGACAGACAGAGCTCATGGGAGAACACCTGTCTGCTGTGTCTCTTCACACTTCTCTCTTAACGAGCACCAATGTCATTTTCTTTCTTCTAATTGAAGAAGGTGAGAGGAGAGTCACTGGACTGTTACTTATTAGGGAGAGGGGGTTTAATGAGCAAAATGTGTGAATCACTTTGACCAGTCTTCTTACTGCAGTGTTTTACCTCGCATATTAGCCAAAGAAGAATTCAAATTCTACAGATTGTTTAAGATTGCAATTGTCAGTGCTTTCTTATTTTAATTCTTTAATTCTTCTTATAATTATTTGGAAAGGCGGAATTAATACGGCCCCTGGTGACTGACTGCTGAGGGCCATCACAGCCAGTAGCGATCAATAAGTAATGCTAAGTCAACAGTCCCACCTTCAGCAGCCGCGGGTCTGTTTTAGCACAGCCCAACCATGCTAATATGAAATTTTAATCATCCTCGGTATTAATATTTTAAAAGGTTTTTAAACACTGTGGATTCTGAGGACTTGTTAGCATTCCAAGCATGGTTTATCCTCAGTGACATTATTTGACCTCAGGTCAAATAATGACAGAAAAAAGCACTATCAATAATAGTGACAGAAAAAAGCACAATTATTGATAAAAAAAAACACCAACGGTTGCATTTCGAACACAAGCATGCTAAACAAGTTTCATTTCTATGAAAAGGTTTTGTTCGGCAATTCAACATGTGGGTTGGCATGGTTCGTACTTTTGCAGCTGAAAACATGTTCTCCAAGCTAGCTGGCTTGCTAACAGTCAACAACTACAGCTAGCTTGTTTGCTAACCGGACAACGTATTTGTCATCGGGTACTAACAGCTTCAGTTACCTGTCGGAAAGATTGTCTGAAGCGTTGAAAATATTCTAAATATATCGTACGCTTAAACCGATATTGCTTTTATTTTAGGTGGCTAAAATACATTTTGCTGCTGTCCGTGCTGGCCCCTTCCACAGCAGTAGGCTACATTGCTTAGCTTCCTGCCTGCTTCTCAAAAACTCGAGCCCTGCAGACCACCATCTACTGTATGTAATACACTAACTTATGAGAAGTACCTCATACAACCACACTTAAAAAAATCCAAACTACCCCTTTAACATGTACTGTCAAAAGTACAGTACATGTCAAAAACATGTACTAGGTTCTCCAGATCAATGCCCTTCATCAAGGCACTGGCTCAGATCTGGAGTTGGTCCCCGGGCGCTGTGATTGGCTGCCCACTGCTCCCTTGAGGGATGGGTTAAATTCAGAGAATGAATTTCGCTACATGTATGTATGTATGTGACAATAAAGTACCTTTACCTTTAACTCCTCAGGGATCTGCAATAAGGGAAGAAAGAGTAAGATTATTTACCTTGAATACATTAAGAATGGCTAGACAGTACTGACATTCCCTATGTTTGTAGATTAACTGGCTGACTATGTGCTAATAATGTGTAGGCATGTTAAAGAGTGGAAAGCCGACAAGCAGCTCTGAGGCTACACAATCCAGAGACCACACATCTATGGTCTATGGTATGAGGCAGAATCTCAGGAGCTCTGAGAGACTCAGAAAAACTGCAGGTATAAAAATGTATCTCCCCTTTCATGCTTGTTTTTAACCAACATAGATCTTAGAATGTTGCATTGGTCTGGATCTCGACACCACAGAATCCTAAATGAATATTTCAAAGACATAATTAGAAAACATTTTTACAAATATATTCCTACTGAGTCCTGGCAATGCGGTGCCTGCAATCTGCAAATGTGGTGCTCTGTAACAGGCGTGGAGGCCAGTTATTATATCATGGTTATGGTGCCAGTGAAGTGTACACAGAGAGCAGCCCAGTGGTTATGGCTAAACAAAAACAGGAAAGCTATGGTTAAGGGCTGGGTGGTTTGCAGCTCTGCCATCGTCATCTCGCTGTGTGGCTTCGAACGTCCATGTGCAACATCCCCTTTCTGAACAATATGAGGATGATTTGGGTGATAAATTCAGATTAAAACAACACCCAGAGCCACACCCAGCATGGTGTGGCTGCATCGCTTTCACCCAACCTCAGGCTTAAACCAAACACTGGCACTGAAGGTTTTTCATTGCTATCTCATTTTGGCTTCATGGTGTGTTTGTCTGTGTGGGTGTCATTCCTCCCTCGCTCTGCTTCATCTTGGTTTTCTTGTCAGCGTGTGTGTGTGTGTGTGTTTGGGTTTGTGTGTGTGCCTGTGTGCCCTCTTTCTCTCTATTTCATTAGAGCTTGTGTGACCCCATCTCTGTTGCCTTCAGCCTCATTTTGGCTCCATTTTGGTTTACTCCGTCTTGCTCGTACATGTGTGTGTATGTTATGTGAGTGCACACACACACACACACACACCCACACCCACACACACACACACACACACACACACACACACACACACACACACACACACACACACTTACTCCTCCACCCCCTCTGTGTCTCATTCCCTCTTTGCTCTGTAATAAGAGCAGCTGTGGTTGACGCGAGGCCAAGTCTGATTCAATTGCAGTGCAGGACTTAAGGCCATTATCCTCTATACACTGGTGGAGGGAAGCCCGGCTGCTGTAGCACAGCTGCTAACAACAACGACAGGTCTGATGCTGCCTTCCAGAGTGCAGGCCATTTCAGATACGGAAACAGCCCTCAAAAGAAAATTTTCACACAGGAAACTTGAGCCTAAACACTTTGACTTATTAAAACTTGTTGCATACTTTTTTCACCCCTGAACAAACAATGACTGCATTGACAAGTTGGAGAGCAAAGATTGCAGCCACCAGTGGAATTGAGATCAAATAGTATGATATTAGCATAGCCTAATTCTTATCTGCAACTGTGCAGAAATACAGAGTTCAAACAGATCGCATAGATGTGGAAAAAGAAAATGTTGATTTAGAATTCAAATGTCAACGTTATGAATGAAGCATCGGAACATTCAGTACCTATTTATCTGTGTTACTTATTTTCTCCGTAATGAATAGCCTTATTTATGTGTAACTCAATTGCTAAGATGTTGGAGCATTCAAAATGATTTGTCAATTACAGGAAACAGGTCGGAAAAAGTCTGTTGGGACAGACCATGCAGCCTAACATGTCAACATTCAAAAAAAGGTAAGTTAATGCGAATTTTACATGATCAAAGGATGTTGATGTAATGCTAACATTGCTTTCAGTTGGCTATTATCCGACATGGGGACAGCTATGGCTTTTGAATGCTCAGAAGAAGTAAAAATGTGAGATGCACAACAAATATGATACCGAAATGTTACTGACAAAAACTAGTCTAAAACCAACTAGCAAAAATAAAATGACTGAAGATGTGACTAAAACTAATGCACACTTTAGATGAACTGCAACCGAATCAAAATCCGGTGCCAAAATGAGCACAGCTGAATTTGTTCCTCTTAGCTACAATTTGTCTTGCTGACACACAATTCAATGTCAATTACAGGCCACTGTAACTCAAGGCGACATGACAGACCTTGTCTGTCAGAGGAAAGAAACTGTATTTTCTTCTCCCCTGGTTTTTCTGAGTGCCACTGGAATGCCTGGAGGAGGAAATTACGACCTATTGTCAAGCTGGGAATTTCCCACGTCTGACTTTGAATTGAAGGCAGCATCGTTCTTAGAGTAGCATAGACAAAAATGGTTAGAAAAGACAATTGACGACTGACGGGTGTGTAGTAGAAGGTTATTGTGGTGAGAGAGGTAAACGCGAAAGATTCAACCCTCATGTTGTCCTTGAGTCTTGACCCGTTTTCAAAGTTTTTTTATGTCAGAAAATATGGGACGTTGATAAAGCTCCGAAAATGTAAAAAAAACAAAAAAAACGACAAAACGTTAAAAGTGACAAAACCATTGTGAAAAAGCGGAAGAAAAATGTCAGAAAATGTGATTAAAATGTTGAAAAAAGTGACTAAAACAACGGGGAAAAAAACATTAAAATGTAAAATACTAAACTTTGAAAAAAGTAACTGAAACATTGAGATAGGGACAACAAAAGTGTTTTTTAATGGCTGACGGGAAGACAACAAAAGGGTTAAAAATTAAAAAGGGAGATAGCAAGAGCGAAAATATAGAGAGAGGCAGGGAGTGGCTACATGGTGACCTGTCACTCAGGACAGGTTAGCAATGCTAACCTAGGCACTGTGTACGTTAAAATAGCCGTTAACTTTCATCTTAAACTTTGACCCTCTTATTCTGTGTTTTCACTTTATCAAAGTTGATTGGAACACTTGATTGGTCGTCTAAAAATGTCTTGTTCAGCATTTGGTAGCACCTTGTCAACCAAAGCTAGCTAGCCTTAACTGGTAACTTACATACGTGCCGATGAATGGCTTCACAGCGGCAGTCCACAAACCAATGGGTGACGTCCATTATTTTTACAGTCTAATGTATAGACATGCTATATAGTATATAAGCTATGTCTTGTTTGAATTTGGAAGGTCAGTTGACAAAGCTAACTAGTATAAACGTACTGTAGCTACATGAGCTACATAGCTCATGTAGCTACAGTACGTTTATACTAGCTAGTTAGCTTTGTCAACTGACCTTCCAAATTCAAACACGACATTGTGTTTGAATTCGGAAGGTTAGTCTTCAATCTAACGTTAGCTAAAATGAATACATTGTGGCACACTAACAATATATATATGAGAGAGAGAGAGAGAGAGAGAGCGAGAAAGGCAGAAAGAAAATGTTAGAGAGGAAAAAATTTGAGAGAAAGCAGAGTGAATGATGATGAGGGAAAATGAGTGATTAAGGGAAGGAGGTGGAGACAAGCTGAGGACCTCTACAGCTTAATTAGGTGCAGAAGGAGGAGACACCTGCCAGATGAACACCCCATTGGGCCGTCCCATTCTCTTTTTCTCCCTTTCACAAACATGCAGATCTTAATGAAAAAAGCAGAAAATAACAACACTTAAAGCCAGGCATCTGTCTGTCAGCCGGTGAGGTCCATGCTCTGCCGGTGGGAGACCCACCCCAAAAACCTCCTCCTCCATCAACCCCAGGCGGATGTAGCCTACCGCTATGAATAATGTAACAAGGAGGGGTGGAGGCCACTGGGCGTGTGCGCAGAAAAAAAAGAAAAGAAAAAAAAAGAGGGGTAGTTCCACCTCCTCCTTCACCCCACCCCCTTCTCTTTCCATTCTCCTCCCCTCCCCTGTTCACCCAACCCCCTAGCTGCCGGCCGCACTGCAGAAGGTCAGAGAGAGAAGAAGAGGAGAGAGGCAGAGACACGGAGCGGCAGAGGGAGAGACAGGGGTGGGGTGCTCGGATGTACACGAACATGCCAAGAGGAGAGTGCGTGGACGAGCGATGACAGCCATGCTGAGCCCAAAGATCAGACAGACCAGGAGAGGTAGGACTCGGTTTGTTTACTTTCATATCTACCGACCCTGCATTGGCTACTTATTCATCCATCCATCCATCCATCCATCCATCCATAGTGACATATCATGTCCTATCTGACATGAACTATTACGGTAGTTCATCAGATCAGAGAATGTGTTAGTGATGCTTTTACCTGCACTTTTACAAATATATTGCATTTTGAAAAAAAAAAGAAGTGATTTGTGTCTTAGAATTCTGATTTTACGCGAGAATATGCCGGCAGAATCACTTTTTCTGAACTCCATCTATCTTCCTGCTGCAGTCACACATTTCTGAATGAAGCGGCAGGTCTGCCCACGCAGGAAAGCTCCAGCGTTCTACTACAGCTAGCCGATGCTGCCGGTGTGAATTCTATTAAGCGGAGCGTGCAGCATCTCTAGTTTCTTCACTGCAACGGTCAGCACTATCAGGCTGCTGTCAGCTGCTGCTCTGTGTGTGTGTGTGTGTGTGTGTGTGTGTGTGTGTGTGTGTGTGTGTGTGTGTGTGTGTGTGTGTGTGTGTGTGTGTGTGTGTGTGTGTGTGTGTTCCCTCACACTGTGTGGATGGACGAATTAATACTATGTGTGCAAATGTGTGTTCTTCCTTCCTGGGCGCTCACTGCAATTATACAGCTGGATCTGATTAAGATGAAATGAATAGTTACCAAGAATGGGAGCGTGATGTGTAAAACCTCCTCGCTGGAGCGGCATGAAATTGGTAGCAAAGTGGATTAAATCTGTATTTGCATATACTAAGAGCAGATTCAACTGGCTTGATGAGTAAGCGTGTACATCTTGTGAATAAGCACTTAATTGATTACAACATCACGTTTAGGGTGCGTCAATTAATTTTAACATGAAGATTTAGCAGTGCCATTAAGTAAATGTTGACTTCTTTAAGTGACAAATAAGGTTTAATGCGCATTTAGAGAAGACCAAATACACAAAACATAATAAAATGAAAAAAGGCAACCGTCTTGTTACATTTAAGGTTTTGGAAATACCACTCGTTCTTGCTGCATTTCTGTTAAGATGGTGAAAATTAAGAGATTAAAGCGACTCTATGATTCAGCGTGAGAAGCAGTCTCTGCATACCTTCTGCAAATTGGTGCCTTACTGCTGACTGCGTCCCATTTGTTGCATGGAGGCCGTGAACAAACGGATATGTGACAGATGTTGTAGTGTAGTAGATACTCAGCTGAGGTTAAAGCAGGTCAAGAAAGAGACTCAACACTGACCAGTGAGCGTATGACATTTAAGATGGTCGAACCCTGTCTGACGGGCAAAATGTCAGAAAAGGACACTCAAAATATGAATCAGTAAAACAAATTGACTTTTTTTATTGATCATTCATGGCTGGGACATTCATGATGCTGGAAGGTCAGTGACAAGATAACTAGCTTAGATATAATATGCCATGTTTGACTTTGGAAGGTCAGTGACAAGCTAATTAGCTTAGATATGCTACATATAAGATACAGTATGACTTTTAAATTTGGAAAGCCAGTATTTATTATGATAAATAGTATAGATCACAGACTGTATATGAAGATGGACGACGCGTCTCCACTTCCGACGACGCGCTGCCATCATGTCATTTTGGAGCCAGAATCTGCGCAGTAGTGATTGGGAGGTGGAGCCCATACACACGCCCAGCCAATCGCGAGTCGATCCCAGCTGTCAATCATGACATTTCACCCTTTTCTTGAGCATCAAATAACTAATAAATAAAAAACAGACAATCAACACTTGAACAAACACCAGTGTGACAAGAACAACCTAAAATGACAGAAACTATATTTGGGAAAAATTGATTTGAGGTGTACTGAGGTCTATGGATTAAATAACATGATCATTTCACGAACCGCCTTGAAATTGGGTTGGGTATAGCCATGCTATATAGTATAAGCTATGTCTTGTTTTAATTTGATCAATTTACAAGTTTACAAGCATAAACAGTATTGTAGTAAAGAGTATTACAGTACTGCATATGGGCTACTGTGTCTTCTTTGGATTTGGAAGGTTAGCTTGTCTTCTATCTAAGGTTAGCTAAAATGGCTACATTGTGACACACTAACTAGGTTTTACTAGCCTATGTCGTCTTCCTCGTCTCTTGCCTCTTTATTCACTGAGCTCTGCTTAAAAGAACAGTCCGACATTTTTGAAAAAAACCTTAAAATGCTTTCTTGGCGGGAGTTTGTTAAGAAGAATGACACTCAAATGCGCTAAATATGAAGCTAGAGCCGGAGACCCTTAGCTTAGCATAAACACCAGAAACTCGGGGCACCTTTACAACTCCCTAATTAACTTGTGTATCTTGTTTGCTTATTCTGTACAATAATTTAACTGTTTTAGGCTGTTTCTACCTGGTCCCTGTCTTTATGCTAATCTAAACTAATCTCCTGCTAGCTCTAGCATCATATTTAGCGTACAGACATGATAGTGGTATCAATTTTCTCATCTAACCAAGAAAGCAAGTAAGCATGTTTCCCAAAATGGTGAACTATTGCTAAAACATTCTTTACCCAACTAATTATTTCGACCTGCTCTAGATTATTATACGATTATGTGTTCCGTTCAGAGCAACTTTTAATTGGAAATGCTTGTGTAAGTAAAAACCCAATTTGCTACTAATGTAGGATGCCAGTAGAAGAATTTCTCTAACTAGGAACAAATTCATCAGCAACATCTGCTCCATAAAAGAAAAATCTGACTGCTATGCTTCAGTAACTGCTGCAACCAACGACATATGAAAGCTGTAGGGTTCTGGGTGCATTTGTCATTGGCTGGCACCAGAAATCTTGTAGCAGCTTTAATTGCCCACATATCAGCTGCTTCATTCTCTTGCTGCGTCTTTTTGCTGCGTTACCATGGTTTTATGATCAAAGTCCTGACATCCTGCCTTTCCTAGGCATATGAATGAACGTCCTCAGATACTGTGAGCAAGAAAAGCGTGCAGCGTGGATAAAAAATTCACACACTGACACACTTGGGTAATGTGCATGTGGAGATAAAAAGATGCACCGAAATGCACAGATACGCGCACACACTGCTGCAGATCAGTTCTGCTCCACTGCAGTTTTCACATAAGGGCTGTATATTATTGGCCACACCTCCAGCTTGTCAAGGAAGGCTGCCAAACACACACACACACACACACACACACACAATGGTTAACACATTAATCAACAGTGATGGCCTAACTGGAAGCCACGCACTGATGCACCTGTAACTCTCTTTGCCATTTTCCACGAGCCATAAATCACTACACAACAACCAGATTAATGAAATTGAATTCCTCCAACATGCCTGTGTGTGCTTGTGTGTATGTGATTTAGCCATCAGTGTAGCATTGTATTGCTATTGTGGAGTACCCACCTTGCCACGCTAATGGATGGGCTCCTCTGTGATGTGCATAAGAGCCATAAATCCATTTCCTGCTAATGATAAAGGTATGATTCCAAACTGTATTAAGTGCATGGAGGCCTAGAGACTGTTTGAGTGCTATAACATGTATATGCTGTAACATTACTTGCATACTTTATATGGACACAGTGCTTACGGGGACTGCCTGAATTTCAGTATTTACATTTCTCATTTGATTCGTCAAAAAAGCATAAACATCACCAACCATATTGCATTTGGGCAAATAAACGGAAACTACAGAATCCCAGGTGGTATGGTTTTGTAGAACCCGTGCTAAATGCAGACTTTTTAAAGGATTACTTTACCCAAATAAAGCATTCTCACTGGGCTGTATTTGCCCAGGTCTTGAGATAACTGTATCTGATATTTCAACCTCTACCCAAATACAGGGACTAGTAGGGCTAGCTGTTGAACAATTTTATTTGGCGAGCTAACCGCCAACACACTAGCAAGCTGGAAACATGCTAGCGCTTGTCAGTCACATTAAGGACTTTCAGCAGTGGCATTAGAGGGACAGCCATGGTGTATGTGGAACATTCCAACGGGGTTGCTGTAGTAGTGGAAATGGAAAATCACTAAGCAACATTTTATAACAGCTACTTATTACATAAACTGTAAGAAATATACTCATAATCCATACTATCAATGAAATGACAGTGTCAAATACGATTTAACGTAAAACAATTGCACATATTGCCAGGTACGGCAAACCGGTCATTCTCCAAGTAGTAGACGGTTGTCTACAACATCACAAAGTGTTAAGACAGAATTGTGCATGTGCAAAGTAGGATAAAATAGGAGAAAAATGTGCTTTGGTTTATTGGCAGATCTTTGAACCAATCACAATCGTCTTGGGCAGCGCCAAGCGGCGGACGGAGCAATGGTGCCTCTGCAAAATAGCCTTGGGAAGGAACTTGTTTTGGTGGAACACGTGTACGTTCAAAAGCTGTTTTAGTCGTGCAACAGAAAACTCAGATTGGACAGCTAGTCTAGCTAGCTGTCTGGATTTACCCTGCAGAGATCTGAGGAGCAGTTAACCATAGTCCTCATAAATCCACCGGAGTTTAGAACGCCAATACAAAGAAAGGGGAAGGTGACGGACATCCGGCTGAAAATGAGGGACATCAGACGGACTTTCCGGCGGCACCTGAACAATCCCGGAAATGAAACGTCTTCGATATAGACTAATACAAGTTAAAACTTGATGTAATTAATTCACACAGATTTACTCGCGATAATTCCAATAAAAATAGACTGAAAAAAGACTGTTTTTCCATTTGTTATACATCGCAGGTAAAGTCAAAGTTGGATAAAACGGTGTACAGTATTCACTCTGCTGAGCTCCCCCCTCCTAACCAACACACGTTCATGATATCATGTATGAGCTCATGACTGAATGAGTGGCCAGTCCATCTGGTGTTCCTGGATATTTAACTCCATACCCAGAATTATTCAGCCACGACCCTGAAATAACATGACACACTCACCAATTTACATAAATTATCATTGGGGTACGACATGGTAAACAAATGTGGGCATACAGTACATCTGAACACAGAGTCAGGCATGATGTTGAGCCCCTATTGTTTGACTCAGCCCCTCCATAACTACTATCTACTGTATATGAATGAGCCACAATTGCGCTCTCTGTTTTTGGTCAATTGCAGTGATTATGTATAAAGTGCGCTTTTACAGTTAAACAGCCTTTTTTTCCAGCATTGTAGCTGATAGTTGGAGAAGTGACCACAGAGCAGCTCCACCCAAGCCAAGGAAGCTCTGAATCACTCTGAGCAGAAGGTCCAAATTGGCGCAGCGGGAAGCAGAGCCTGGCACGCGCACACACGCACACGCACACACACACACACACACACACACACACACACACACACACACACACACACACACACACAGGTTTGTGGCACTATCTTTGTGGGGACCAGTCATTGACATAATGCATTCCCTAGCCCCTTACCTTAACTAAATGCCTAACCTTAACCCTTACCCTCACCCTAACCATAACCTAATTCTAACCCTAATCCTAAACCAAGTCTTAACCCTCAAACAGCCCTTTAAACTCGTGGGGACCAGCATTTTGGCCCCACAAAGCTGTTGGGACCCCACAAGTATACTGGACTCCGGGTTTTTGGACCCCACAAATATAGTTAAACAAGCCCACACACACACAGACAAAAATCAGTTGTTGTGACTCAGGCGTGAATCATCGGCCAGTGTATGTTCCACTCAGTCTGTGATCCAGAACAGCTGATGTGTTAAACAGTGGAGCTCTTTAATGCTAACACTGGCAGGGTGAGGATGGATGGAAAGACATGAGGGACATGATGTAGTGAGGAAAAACAGAGTGATCAAGGAGGAAGGGGAAGGTGAGTGCCACTTTTAGCTGGCAAAATATGGGAAAGAGTAAGACAACCAGTCAGGGTTTTAAGTTTCACTTTTGTGTGACACTTTGCATCCTTGATGTTTTAACTATGGAATAAATCTGTGATCGGTTAATGTCCTCACTCTGGGGAGAAACAGAGAGCGTGGCATTGGGACTAAGATCTTGATTGTGACCACACATTTAAAGATGCAGGAGTTAAAAAGCCATTGGAAAACCCAAGCATTTTATTGTGACAGTTAATTGAAAAGAGGCTATCTGCAAATGCATGACAGTATGTGATACATTTTAAGTATCCATATATATGATTGTAGTGTGAATACTAGTAATATTGATAGCTCATATGGCCAGTGTAGGCTGCTGGAGGTAAAACACACAAAAAATGTACCATGCAGAGCTTTCATGTTGTTTTTAATTTAAACATACAGTACGGGCAGAAATAAACCCATTGTTAAGCAATACCCAATTGCAAAAAGCAATTAAGACTGCTTTGCAATGCATAAATTATTGACATTGTTCTAAAAAAATTAGGAGAATAATTATGTTTTAAAAATAGCTAAAGGGAAATGT
This sequence comes from Perca fluviatilis, assembly GCF_010015445.1. Classification (NCBI taxonomy): domain Eukaryota; kingdom Metazoa; phylum Chordata; class Actinopteri; order Perciformes; family Percidae; genus Perca; species Perca fluviatilis. The sequence goes on along the minus strand of NC_053132.1, from coordinate 22,040,704 downwards.
GTCTCTAATCTAAGAACTAATTTATTCCACAAAGAAGGCTCGAAGGATCCTCTTTTGTGTGTGTGTGTGTGTGTGTGTGTGTGTGTGTGTGTGTGTGTGTGTGTGTGCGTGTGTGTGTTTGCCCTATGTGCTCTCAGCAATAGCAGAGCTTTGATTTAACAGGACCAGCAGTGCTCAACGTAAGGAGGGAGAGAAAAATAAAAGTGAGCCAAAGTAAGAGAAATGGAGGGGAGACAGGGCAGGAAAAATAACAGCTGTAAAAACACTGCAATTAACCATAGACTACAAGATGGATAAATGGAAGACACCAATGTAGAGGAGACAGGGTATATAGAGAAATAGATCAGGAGTGGGGGGAACAAAATAAAAGGGAGGAATGTCTATTAAAGCCATAGTGCGTAGTTTCTGTCGCCCCCAATGAGGAATTCTAAGTAATGACAACACCACTGTTGTTGCATCCACATGACAATGTAAACGCGCACGCGCTCCCACCATTCCTCCACACAGTTACTTGTAGCCAAGGAGGACACGGAGGATTAAAGACACATGATGGACTCTTCAGAAGAGGTCATTATCTTCGAAAGTCCCCTGACGACACAATCTTCTGAACATAGCCATGCTGAGAAATACAGAGAGAGATGTGTGGAGCTGATAGGCTTAATTAACTTTGTAGCAATTTATTTGGAAATGCCTTGAACGTTTAATATTAAAAAAAAAAACGCACTAAAACTTTAAAACATTACTTGGAAAAGGAGGATTAAGTCTGTTTAGTCAAGAAACAATGAAAACCTGGATTAAACCATCCTGCACAATAAATTAAACATAGAACCACTCATAGAACCACAGTGATCATCAATAAAGCAAACAAGACCAGATATTACACACAGTCAGTCACATATAACCTATACCTTGGGGAATTTGATTTTAAGATTCCTCGATGTGGCCGGGTTGGTGCAGATGGTAGAGCAGACTGATCTCAATACGTGGCGTATGTATGACACGCCAGTTCGTATGCCATTTTTGGCGTGCTATCAAGACGCATACTCGGTTTTTAGCGTGTTTATCAACACAGTTTGGAGTCTATTGACTTACATTACCTTGTGATTGCGTGTGAATTTACGCCGTAGCGAGTAGTATGAAGGGGCGAAAATTACCTTGTGTTTACATACAGGTTTACGCCCCGACGCAGAGGTCCAGGGTTCGAGTCCGACCTGGGACGATGCGTTAAAGGCAGAAAAGCCCCAAAAATAATCTTAAAAAAGAGATTCCTCGATGAACGTATTAGACCACTGGATCTGGGGAGATTTAGGTTGACACTTTGAAGCTGCATTAATCAATATTTTTATGTCAACAATTTATTAAATTGCTATGTGTAATGTGAAAGGTATTGCTCATAGTGGTGAACCAAGATATCACCCGATTCAGCTCTACAGAGCATTTTAGCGTCTTTAAGGTCATTGTTTTGGACACATTTACTGTTTTGGTTGAGTCTCACCGCGTCCATCGTGTTTCCAGTCGCAGCAGGTAGCAGCAAAAAGCTCTGATAAACCCACTGTACACTACCTGCCCAGCACCAAACAGCAGATAGCTTAAGTTAGCAACTAGCGTGTAAACATAGTGAAGCATTTAGCAGCTAAAGAGCCAGATATATTTTTTCTCAGGAGTTGGCGGAGACCAAAATAGAGCTAAAAGAAGAGTGAATAAATATATGCTGCTTTGAAGTGATATATTTGGTCAACTAAATAATTAGCCATTGGCTAACAAATTGGCAAACTAGCTAATATCAGGTTAATTAAAGCTGCTGCTGTAATTGTTGGTTTATTTAATAACCTTTTTATATCTGACGAGATCCACCGTCCAAGGGATACATAGTAAAATAACATTTAGAGTATGTTACTTTTTTATCATTTCCTTTATTTAATTAAAAAAGGTGACAGTTTTCACTTGGCAAATTGAAATGTGTATGATAATTAATATGTAAATAATACATGAAGTAGTTTCACATTTGAAAATCCTACACAAAACAATGCTTTGAATTTCCGTGTTGGTGATTAACATTAAAACTTTCCACTTTGGAAATATGGTCAAAATAATGTAGACCTTTTCTTTAGAAATAATCCTTCCATCCATCATTCAGCACATCTCTGAGGATCAACAGGCTTTAAAGGCTGCCAGGAAAGACTGTGACGTGAAATCAAAATGACGTGAGCCCTGTCCTTTAGGCTATAGGTTTGCTGTAGAGAGAAGGATGAGGCAATAAAAAGAATACACATTGATTTTCTTCCCCCTTCCAATTCATCCATCCCCTTCTTCCCTCTGACATCTGAACATTGATCATTTGTGTGTGTGTGTGTGTGTGTACGTGGGTGCGTGTGTGTATGCACGTGTGTGCGTGAGTATGCCACTAAATGCACAGCAGCAGGGAGGATGTCTGCACAATTGATTTCTCATAAATTATACATTATCATCAAATAGCATTGCCTTGTTTGCCTGACCAGAATTTTGCTCTCGTCTTAGCCATAGGCGTATAACATAATAGATTCCGGGTCTGAAAAGTGACGCCAATGCGCCTTAAGCAGGGGGGGGGCGCCTCCACTGGTCGCCAAAGGAAGTCAATTTCTATAAAAGTCTAAGGTAAAATGACCCTACTTCTCACTTGATGTATTACCTTAGTAAACCTTTTCATAATTTAGTTTATGGCCTCAATCGCTACTCTTACTGTAAGTCTTTTTCAATACAGCACAATGTTCATTTGCTAAATTATTGTCCCATTCATTTTTAAATAGATGATAAAGCAGGGGATGCTTTAGGGCGTGGCTACACGCCAACCTGTCAATCAGGACAGAGGCTTAGCAATGCTAACCTAGGCAATGGGTATATCAAAATAACCGTGAACTTGTTTTTGGGTGTTGTCCATATTTTCGTCTTAAACTTTGACTCTCTCATTGTGGGTTTTCACTTTGTCAAAGTTAATCGAACATTTGGTCGCCTGAAAATGTCTTGTTAAGCGTGCTGCCAACTAGGTAGTTAGCTATTGCTAGCGTTAGCTGGTAACTTTAGGTGGAAATTTTCTGTGCTGCCGAACGTGCAGATGAATGGCGGCAGTACCGGAGGTCCGCGTTTACCCGCCTGTAAATCTCCGCTTGATGATTTGCTTCAGAAGAGTTGAAAATCGGAAACTCTCCCTCTTTAGCTTTTAGCTTAGCGCAGAGCCCTTGCAACCATAAACAAAACTGGCCCGGTCGCAGCATCCTCCCCAGCATCACCCTCTAATCAAACATGGTCACGTCCGCTTTCAAAAAGCCAAGATGGTGACAGCAAAATGGCCAAACTCGAGGCTTCAAAATGGCAGTCCACAAACCGATGGGTGACGTCATTGCTGCTACGTCCACAATTTCTACACAGTCTATGGTCGTAGCTCTGTGGTCTTTTCTTATCTGTGTATAGGACCTTGAAATCTTCAACCAATTTTCTAAGTGATCTAATGTATCCTCAACTGATGGACCATGCTTAAAAAGACAATTTACATTGATGCATCCTACAAAGGTCAACTGATGCAATATTATTATTGTATTGTCAAACAAGACAATACACTCTTAAATCTATTTTTTTTTTCCACAGCTGATGTCATACAAGGACAATACGAGTAACCCATTGGGGACAAACCTGCTGTCACTCTGATACAAGGCTATATAGCAGCCACCCCCTCTCTTTTAAACCTGTCCTTGACTTAGCTCAGGTTACACACGTTTGTTGAGAAGGGTTCAGTCAGCCAGCCAGTCCCATGTGGTCTTATTATCTACGCTGAAAGAGCTGCTGTTCTGTTGGTCTGTGGCAACACACAATAAGTCTCTCCCAAGGACCTCTGAAATGGAAGGAGGGGGGGGAATCACTGTCACCTAAGGCTATGTCTATTTGTGTGTGTGTGTCTGCTTTCTGTTATTATTTGTGCCTGCTGCCTCTCTTCAGTCCCACTCCCCCTTTCATCTAAATGCGTCTGAGCCTGGGGGCAGAAGGTTGTGTTGTGTGTGTGTGTTCACGACCAAAGAGCCTCGCAGAGCATGTGTGCGCATTCAGCATACACAATGAGGGATAACACAAGCTTCTATCAGAGAGAAAATGAAAAGACACGAGACCAAAGATATCAAGTAAAGCAACCCAGCAATTCCATCCCCCTTTAAACCCACCCTGCCCCTCACTTTCAGCCTGCTTGTGTAGAATAAAAATGCTTAATTTTGTGTGTGTGTGTGTGTGTGTGTTTGCAGCCAGGTCCAAGAGCATGGTGATGGGCGAGGTGTCGCAGGGACCATGCCGGTCTGCCTCCCCCAGCCTCCAGGAAGGCGCGCTGAAAGCTGGCTGGCTGAAGAAGCAGCGCAGCATCATGAAGAACTGGCAGCTGCGCTGGTTTGTGCTGCGCTCGGATCAGCTCTTCTTCTACAAAGACGAGGAAGAAACCAAACCACAGGTAATACGTCAGCCATGTGTGCACACGGTGGAATACACTGACAGGGTGGTGAAAGTCAAACCGGGCTGAGTCCCCGTTCTTTGGCTTGTGCGATTACATTTACACAATTCAAATGGAAGTGTTTTATCTTGGCCCCTGTGGTGCAGCTTCCCACTCTCTGGAGGACTGATGGATTTTTGCAGTACAACGAATCAGAGCGTTGAGAGAGGCTACAATGGAAATTTAAAGAACGATTGTATCTGATTAATCATCATATGCAACAAAATTGTATTTATGTTCTCATAAATATCTTTGTCTTGTGGGGAAAAAAGGAGCTCAATATTACATTTAAAAGGGAACTACACTGATTTTTTTTTTTTGCTGGTAAGTTAAAAGAAATCTGAGTTGAAGTTTTTTTTTAACTCGAGGCGTTCAGGGCGCTCCGGCAAAAAAATGCAAGGCGCTCAGCAACGCAAAATCTTAAGCCACTGCAGGCTGCTAAACCACACTTTGTATGATCGGGGCCTTAAAGCAACACTAAAGCACTTTTACGTTTCGGTCCCTCTACAGGTTGGAAGCCGAATTGTCCATTACCGTTACCCTTATTCTTATGTCTCATTCGAACTACAGATCCGCTACCCGATCTGGCAAACTTGTGTACCTTGTAAAAGGTACCTTGAAATAATGTTTCCAAAATCATTTCAGCGGCACTTCTGCATTCGCTTTGCGGCCCTCTATCGGCAATAACCGCATTATGCAAGTTTGCCAGATCGGGTAGCGGATCTGTAGTTCGAATGAGACATGATGAGACATGACGACAGCGGCAATGGACAATTCCCGCTTCCAACCTGTAGGGGGACCGAAGCGGAAAAGTGCTTTAGTGTTGCTTTAAAGGTCCCATTGTATGAAATTTTCACTTTATGAGGTTTTTTAACATTAATATGAGTTCCCCCAGCCTGCCTATGGTCCCCCTGTGGCTAGAAATGGTGATAGGTGTAAACGGAGCCCTGGGTATCCTGCTCTGCCTTTGAGAAAATGAAAGCTCAGATGGGCCGATCTGGAATCTTCTCCTTATGAGGTCATAAGGAGCAAGGTTACCTCCCCTTTCTCTGCTTTGCCCGCCCAGAGAATTTGGCCCACCCATGAGAGAGAGAGAGAGAGAGACATCATGGCTTTCAAATGAGAAAAGTGGCAGTTGGTCAAGGCCCCCCCTCCCCTCTCCTCCTCAATAACTACTGACACAGAAATGGCACATCCTAAGGAAAGCTCATTGTGGGACTGGCTCTAGTGGCTGTAAATCTGCACCAAGGCTGAATTTCAGGAAAGAGACTTTAGATACAGTATTAGGGGACCACTAAGGAAATAAAAGCATCCAAAGAGCACCATGTCATGGGACCTTTAAGGGGGCTAACTTGCTAGTGGCCATAGCACAATGCAACAAACTGCAGCCAGGTAAAGGGACCGTAATCCAAGCCTAAACTCCATATCCTACATCTGCAGTTCTCCATGTACAGTAGCTGAAGACATCAGGTCCACAGGGCTAAAAATGGCCTGGAGTAAACACACTAACTAATAACACCAGTAAGTGCTCTATACCAACAATACTACGGCACGTTTGTTTGTTTTTTTCTTTCATGTCTGAGATCAGATGGAAGTACAGAGTGGTGACGATGACTCACCACACACACAGGACATCTTGGTGCATTAGCACAAACAGCCGGGTTTCCTCCTCCATTAGTTCACAGTCATTAAAATAATTACAGAGCAGAATCTCTAATCGATCCCATCGCTTCTTTGATGGGGAACATCTTTTGTAACCAGGTGCTGACTCACATTTTCCCCATCATGATTCTGATTGAAGTCCACAGGCAATACGGTAGCTGGCCCGGACTGACCTCACAGTCATATAAACGGTGACGGGCTGGACAGTCAACGCAGCTGACAGGCTTACAAAGTTGTAACATGAGGCGATGGTGTAATCCAACAACAAAAGACAGAAGGGGCAGGGCTGTGACACACACACACACACACACACACACACACACACACACACACACACACACACACACACACACACACACACACACACACACACACACACACACACACACACGGCCTTTAGAGCATAATAATCATCATCTCTTTACATTCCTGGCTAAAATCCCGACACCTTTATTGATTTCTTCACTCTGTGTGACTGCTGTTGGTTTAATGTAGGCAGCAGCTGTCTGCTATCAGTCTTTTAGTCAGCGCACACACACTCACAAACACACACAATGACGTTTTCCGCTCCTCGCAGTCTCCATTCTGTGGGGAAAAAAACAGACTGAAGGCTTTGACAGACTGTCTTTAATCAGAGCTTGTCAATACCCATCCAGCCTGTATTGATTTTAAATTCCCAGTGGATTCAAGTCACACACACACACACACACACACACACACACACACACACACACACACACACACACACACACACACACACACACACACACACACACACACACACACACACACACACACACACACACACACACACACGGCTGTGTGAGAAGGTGTCATTCTGCCCTTTTTTCTCCCTCTCATCTTCTAATCGATAGGAAATACGAGGCTGGGAGTGGTGGGGATTTTATTGTGGGAGGGAGGGAGGGAGGGTATGTAGGCAAATCGCCGCAACAGAACAAGACCATCCCCCCCTACAGAGATGAAAAGATGTGATAATTGGTTGAAGGGAAGGAGACACCGACGCAGGATCTATACATGTTTTCTTTTTCTTTTCATCATGTAGAGGGTGACTCCACTGCAGAACAAATGGACTTCACTTACTGGGCAATCAATTTCTATTTCAGGCAACAGAAAAACACATGGGATCATTAGTGCTCGAAATACATAATGAGTCTTCAACTGCAATTAAACCCCAAATAAAATGCAACTTTTCAAGTGGTGAGACATCCTGTTTTGCCTGCTAAATGCTGTTAATGTCATGTTTGGATGTAGAGACCGCCTGTCAATCAAACAGTGTGGGCAGGACTATGGCGTCTTTTCTCTTCAATTATCCGTCGATGGAGGTTTAGTTCGGTGGCGCACTGTTCTTGTTCAGCTATGTGACCTACGCAGTTCTTTCTTTATGAATATAAAAGAAACTGGAAACATACATTCACTTCCTGTATAGCAGATGTGGAACCATGGGATCAGTCTAATTATAAGAATTTAAAAGGAAAATGATTTTTTGTCTACCTCTTTTGAAGGATGGCTCTTTTATATGGTATATTGATGTCAGCTCATAATTTTTTTGAATGACAAATGCAGCACAAGAACCCTAAAGTCAACACTGAAATGACACCAAAAACAAGAAAAAAGATTAAAAGGAGACAAATTATGCTCATTTTTCAGGTTCATACTTGGATTTTGGTGTTCTACAAGAACATGTTTACATGCTTTAATGTTAAAAAAAAACACATTTTCTCATGTCTGTCTGTCCTAATATACCTGTATTCGCCCTCTGTCCCTGAAACGCTCCGTTTTATCCCCTGTCTCTTTAACACCCCCCTCCCCTTCAGAAAAGCCCAGTCTGCTCTGATTGGTAGGTTTTGTTTTAATGGTTGGTAAAAATGTGGTAGGAGGTATACATTTTGAGTAAACGATGTAAACCCAAGACTTGGTATCTTAGGCTGCTAATTGCTAAACCAAAATATGTATAGGATTTATAAATGGATCTAAAAAGCATATTGAATCCATGGGATGACATTTCCGACTTGGCCCCTGACTTCTATGATGTGTATGATTTTAGACTTTTATTACGCTTTAGATTTTAGACAAATTCAGTCTGAACATACGGCACTGTACATTTTTCAGAAAACATGGGATGTTGACTACAATTTAAAATAAAGTTCTGTGAGAAGAACCGCACATTGCTGGTTCATTAAAAGGTAGGGGTCAGTCCTATGTTCCCACAGCCCAATGGTCCCCCAGTCCTATGTTTCCACAGCCCAATGGTCCTACAGTCCTATGTTCCCACAGCCCAATGGCCCCCCAGTCCTTGTCCCCACATCCCAATGGTCCCACAGCCCTATGTTTCCACATCCCAATGGTCCCACAGTCCTGTGTCCCCACATCCCAATGGTCCCACAGTCCTGTGTTCCCACAGCCCAATGGTCCCACAGTTCTATGTCCCCACATCCCAATGGTCCACAATTCCTATGTACACAGTCCCAATGTCCCCCCAGTCCTAATGTTTCCACCGCATAGTCCTAATTAAATCCTACAGTCCTATGTTCCCACAGCCCAATGGTCCCCCAGTCCTATGTCCCCACATCCCAATGGTCCCACAGTCCTATGTCCCCACATCCCAATGGTGCCACAGTCCTATGTTTCCACAGCCCAATGGTCCTACAGCCCTATGTTCCCACATTTCTAAGAATTTTTCTTAAAATTAGGCCCTATGTTCCCACAGCCACATTGGGAGAAAGGGGGATAAAATCTGATACAAATTTATGAAAAAGGAAATGTCGGAACATAGGGCCTAATTTTGGAAAAAAAATCTTAGGGCTGTGGGATCATAGGCACGCTCCCAAAAAGTATTAGCGTTGCAGTTAGCTGTCTCTTAGAGTGGTGCTTCTGAGCACTGAGTGTGGAGTGGTCAGGTTCTGTCAGTGGTTTACTGCTGCTGCCTTGACTGGGACCCAGTATCAGCACAGGTTAATATTAGGCCTGAACGATTAATCGAAATTTGAAAGAATGCCATTAGCTAATGGTGAATATTAATCGAATGTGAAATATTTGGTTGAATTTTTGGTGTAACGTTTGATTTAACATTTTTTTATTATTATATTTACAGTTTTGTCATATGATAAATGCTGAAATAATGTAACATATCACAGACTTTTTACACAAATGTCCTATTTTCAGTGGATCTTTCATTTATTTTTTTATGACTTTATTTAACATGATCGTAGAAGGTGCAGTAAGTTAAAAAACGAAATCGCAAATTGAATCATAATCGCAATATCTGGCAGGAAAATCGCAATTAGTCCCCCCAAATTGTTCAGCCCTAGTTTTTATGTGAGGAGGACAGCTGTTGAAAGACTTGGCCGGAGGTTCGTGGCATGTGTTAAAAAAAGCGGTATCTGAGGTGGTTTATGTGCCTCAATTTAAGGCCTTTACACACACGGTACCAGTCAATAGCAGTGTGTGATACTGTGATACTGGGGTAGGGCGCTGCCAAAGAGAGAACGAGTCTTCACAGGTACGGGCTGGTGCTCTGGCCCGGGATGATGATTGGCATTTATGTGCAAACCAGGTTAAACTGGGCGTGTCCACATCTGTTTGGGGCTTGTTAAAGGCTCATGCATGTAGGCACCATTTCAAATGAATTGCAACAAAACATGTGCTCTAAACTCACTCGGTCCCCAAACTAAAGCGTAGAAAAGGACAAACTATCCTACATTTCCAGCTAACACTGCTCGACCCTGTGATTTGTGTTCTTGGGTGACGTCTTGCCTCCTTATTCATTCATCCTCGGCCAGCTTACTCGTGTTATTCCGAGCACATAACCCCCTTGGGAGCTTCCCCCCCCCCCTTAGTTCCTGCCCTGCCCCTGTTCTCCATCCATCCACAGCTCCCACCCCTTCCATTTGTTGCCATGGCGACTAATGTTGGCGACAGCCCGGCCCTCTGGTTGAAGCGCTTTGGAAGACTCTCCTCCCAGTTTGATGGAGGATGCCAGCGTGCAGATTAACGGGGGCAGACCCACAGATGCTGGCATCTCTTCACAGCTCACTTGGCCTCCGTTCTCCGGGCGTAATGGGTATTGATCTGGATAATGTATTCTGATAATCTGTCTGGGTCCTTCTTCAATCACAGGAGTGGCCGCTTACAATTTTAGAGGGGTTAAGAGGGGAGCGATAGGAAGGAAGGAAGGAAGGAAGGAAGGAAGGAAGGAAGGAAGGAAGGAAGGAAGGAAGGGGAAGGGAGAACGAAAGAAAGAAAGGCCAGAAGGCACGTACGGAGGAAACTAAGTCAGGGCTGAACACAAAATATCTGATTAAATAATTGTGATTATTTTCTATTAATTAAACTACTGGGTCTGCAAATGTGGTCTCCATGGTATTAAAATATTACTGTATCTACGAAAGTATATATACGTATCGCCCGGAACTCCCAACTTTTCTGTCCCAGATCTGCTCAGAACAATTTGTTACAGATATAGATCAATTATGTATACGAACTCGCCGGATGGTAAGAAAAGACCTTTAACCTGAGAGAACACAAACCAAGCCAATCAGGTGGCTGTATATTGCCCACAAAGAACATCTTACGTTAAAGTCAATACAAACCATGTAAAAATCATACATGCCTCTTAAAAACTGTGCTATAGATTGTTGTGTGTGTGTGTATGTATATGTATACTGCCCTACAAAGCAAAAAGGCAGTAACTGCATTTTTGGTCAAAAATGAGTTATTATCATTTTCATGACATTCAAGGCATCCTTTGTTATGTGACAAAACATCTTATCTCAAATGTGTGTCGTTTTGGAGAAAAATGGTAGTCGTTTGTACAGTAACTGCAAAAAGCCCTAGTGAAACAAAGCAAGAGTACAGTAACATCCATTACTGTATTCTTGTTCTGTTTTACCTAACAAAAAATAACCGTGTTCCTGCGCAGTGAAGTTACTGTTTCCATGGTGAACACACACAGCTGATTTCGCGGCATCCTCACAAGACGGTTTTAACATTTGCGATTTCACCCTTCTAACTTCACACAAATGTATTTATTAAATTAAACATTTAGAGGCTAGGCTATCACAATATAAACACCTGTCAGCCGCCAGGGCGGGACTTTCTCTCAGAGGTCCATTCAGATAGCATTATGCTAACAGGCGATGTTTTAAATAGCTTTGCTTACCTGCCCCTGATCCTCCCTGCTCCTAGCTGTAACTTTATCCTCTGTAACTTCACATCATCGCCGATGCCATGTCATCATTTTGTTGTTCATGTCACAAAGTTATAATCCAACCAGCGGTGGAAAAATATTCAAATACTGTTTAGAGAAGTTAGCGAGTTGTGAGCAAAACTGACATTCTATTTACTGTAAGCATCCTTTCAACAAAACAAACTCTTGGTGCGCGAGCCGGCAGGTATTTTGCCCCCTTAGCTCTCAGGCTCAAACACATTGGTTCCTGTTCCTAAGCATTTATTTTTTGAACGGTTTCTTCTTCTGAATATAAAATTATATATTTAATTTGGATTCCCCTTAATTATATTAACCTAAAATGGTCAAATTAGTTTTGGTTTTGGTATATCCATGTTCAGGAAAACAAATGGTTCCAATTATTTCAAATACAGTGTATCTAACACACCCAGAGCCCAAGTTGTGGCAAAATAGTTTTTGGAGAATCTGTAGTTACTGCCTTTTCCCTTGGTATGGTGCCACGTTTTTGGTAAGTAATACAAAGCAAGAATACAGTAACTGCAAAATAGGGGTAAAATATCAAATTAAATATGAGGATTGATATGTACAAAGAATAAGCTAATATCAAGTAACAAAAACAGCCACATGTCCAATAATCTACCTACAACTACTTAGCTGGATGACAGGATAACTTTAAAGTCATTTTTCTCAGTTCTGCACTCTGCGTAGTTACTGCCTTTTTGCTTTGTAGGGCAGTATATGTATGTATATATATATATATATATATATATATATATAAAATTCAAAGAAGAAAAAAGGGATGCCGCGAAGCTAAAAAGACATATATGGAAATAATATATTTCAGCCTGTTATTTGAATGCCTCTCTCTCTATCTTTGTGTATTTCAGGGCTGTATACCTCTGCAGGGATGCCAAGTCAACGAGCTCACAGCGAACCCGGACGAACCAGGAAGACACCTTTTTGAGATTGTACCCGGTAAGACCCACTAGCGCCTCATGCTCCTCCTCCTCCACCATCTTCATTTCTTACCCCTGATTCGGCTTCACATCTGTAAATCATTCACTATAAATGACTTTTATGCTCTTCAAGTTGCTATAGTGTACATTTGACTTCATCTTCATCTTTCAACATATCTGGTTACACTTTACTTGAAGGTATAAGAGTGACATGACACTGTCATGAACGTGTCATAAACATAAACAAGGCATAACCATTTATGACATTATGTCATTAGGTTTTTGTCATGACAAGTTAGGGTTAGGGTTCATGTGTCATGACACTGTCATGTCACTCTTATGCAGATACCTTCAAGTGTTACCACATATCTTGTATTCTCACTGTGTACGCTTTATCTTAGATTATGAATAATCCAGGCACAATGCAAACTTAATAACTTTCAGATCTTATTTGGAATATCAATGTGAAAGTGGTGGTTATAAATGCCAACATTGTCAACAGTCATCATGCAGCCAACGCATTCCCATGAACAAGTATAATAGCCTGCGCTGGTCACATGACAGTTAAAACTTCAGCGGTCTTTACAGTTAACTTTAGCCGAGAAAAGGTAACCGTGTCACCATGAGTGAACTCAACTGCAACGGCTGACAAAAGGTGAGCGTCATGCGGCGGTGACAGTTACGTTTAGGCATCAAAAAGACTAGTTAAGATTAGACAAAAGATTGTGGTTTGATTGTGGTGTAAAAAACACCGGCCCCCTTAAGTAGAACTCCCGGGAAACGAACACACGAACACACCTCCCCCCCCTCCGGACACCACTCCGCTCCCCCGCTTGAAAGCCTTGTGTTTTATGAGCCACCCATTCACCCTGACTTCCTCCCTATGCAGACCAGAGCGCTCTTATACAGCAGCAGTCAATGTGGTGGCGGCGCATACAGCAATAAATACGTGGAATACATACGAATTGCAGTACATCACTTTTTGTAGCTATTTGTACCAATGGTTCATAAGAACAGCCTAACACAGCACATTACAAAGAACATTAAAAGGAGTTGAAGATAGAAAGAATTTTTACACCATAAACAGTAGAAGCACACCTATGGAGAGGTACCCTAGCTGGTACAGAGGAGATATTTCCCAAAAATGTGATTTTGAAGTGATGCATGAAGCAACAACACTGGGTTACACTTTACTTGAAGGTATCTACATAAGAGTGGCATGACACTGTCATGAACGTTTAATAAACATTATAAACAAGTCATTAACCTTTATGATATAACGCTTATTTTAGTAAGTGTCATCTGGTTTTTGTCATGACAAGATATAGATATGGTTAGGGTTAATGTGTCATGACAGTGTCATGTGTTCATGACAGTGTCATGTCACTCTTATGTAGATACCTTCAAGTAAAGTGTTACCCAACACTGCAATATTTCCTTATTGAAAGTGTCTAAAAAACACATACAAGCGAATATATAAATGGAACCACAGTTGAGAAACATAATAAGAGACACATTATGTATGCTGTGTTCTTGGATTTGTGATCATGATCTGAAAGGAAACAGTGGTTCTTATCTGTACTGCTTTGAAAACATCAGTCCTGTGTTAAACCGACAGTATAATTAAAGGTATCCTCTGGTGGCTATTCTGTATTCAGACAGCAGAGAGCACTATTAGCAAAAGAATTGTCGCTGTGGTGGCCAATCTCCTTACCTTGGCAGAGCTGCTGACATGTCACGTACCAGTGTTCCACCTCTAGCTGCGAAAGCCAATTCCTACAAGAGAAGTTCCATCAAATAAATAGAAAATAAAATAGGCACTCCATCATGTGGGAGCTGCTCTGCGACTGGAGATCTCAGGACTGTTAGTGGGCCGTCACGCTCCACATGTTACACTCACAGCTAACATATAGAGGCTTTGCCTGCGGCTGAACCATCTGGTTAGACTGACCTCATGCAGCCCTTCAAGTTTTGACTCAATCAATACAGCACTTGCTTGTACGTGTCTTGAAGTGTGTTCGTATGTGTGATGTTTTGACTCATGTTGAGGCATATAAAGAAAAAGAAAAGAAAAAGTCATCAGTGGAACACGGTGGCCGACAGGGGCAAAAGCACCGCAACTTAAACCTACATTGTGTCATTTTTTTTTTTTGTTGATTTTTCAAAAAAAAAAAACTTTGTTCTTTGACAAATATGTGCTCATTCATGTGAAATCGCTTCCACCTACTAATATAAGTATTCTCGTAATTCTCGAATCTGCCATTTAGAATCATTCAGAATACATACGGGCGAGTCGCTCGGCCGGCATGTTGCGTCTCCGTCTTTAAAACACATTGGCCAAATACATTTCGCGCTTTTACACTCAGCGGGACCGTGACGAATGCCAGGGGGAGATTACTCGCCAGGGAAGTGAAAAAGAGAATTAAAACGACAACGCGCCAGGCAAAGCAACAAGACCAAAGTTAATACTGCAGTGGCTAGAACAGCTGCGTGTAAACGATGGAGATACTAAGAGCTAATTTCAGGGTTCGGCCACCGTAGGAGTTAAAACACGCTCGGAATGGGAGGGGCTAGAAAGTAATATTCAGCTGGTAGTCATATACAATTTCACCGCTAGATGGGAGAAATTATTACACAATGTAGCTTTAAGAAAACATGCCAATAGACAAAACATCCAGTTTACACAACGGAAGGCAAGGTTATGTCAGAGAGAGTGGATGTTTTGCTCTCCTCATTTTTTTATTAGATTTTTAATGTGTGTTCTACTTTTTAGTAACATATTTGGGCTTTGAACTAGTGTTAGCTAGCAAGCTCTTGTAGAAGTCAGTCTCTAACACGGTAGCTACGTAAACCGGTTGCTCTTTTATAATGCTGTAAAAGACTGGGGCCAAACGTAAAAATGAATATTCCCCTCTTTACTACTCTTTTCTTCCCGTTTCCAAAGCAAACCTCTCATCTGCTCTCTCATCTGCTCTCTCTCTCTCCCTCCCTACCTCCCTCCCTCCCTCCCCGTGGGATCGTAAGTCAAGCTGTTCCACTCAGCGCTCCCCCTAGAGGCCTGAAGAACTTCCGTTGTGTAAACTGGATGCAGCGATTTTCTGTTGCATTTGTTTTCGGGGTTTGTGTGCTTTTCATTTTGCATCATTTCTGTTTTTGCAGCGCGCTTCTGTATTCGGTTGTGTTGTGTGTATTTGCAGCGTGTTCGCTAAATGCTGCGCATGTGTTGTCAAATTAATGAAGATGATTTCTTAATTTGCTTGTGTTTCGTCTATTTGCATGTTGGGTTTTTTTTTTTACGTGGCAGTGCGTTTGCCCCTGTCGGCCACCGTAGTGGAAGCCTTTGAGGGGCTGTAACCATGACACCTCTATAAAACTACTAGTTTATTCTCAAAATCAAGTCCAAATGGGCAATCCAAACTGCAACGCAGCAGGAGTGCAACGATACATCCATCTGGATCGATATGTCGATTCAATGATCAACGACTCGGCATCATTGGCGCAAAGTAAAAAAATACCGATGTGTATTATTTATTTATTTCCATTAGATAGTGCAGATAGACAGCAAAGGGAAGACAGAAAGGGGATGACATGCAGCAAAGGGCCCCGAGTACATATCTTTAAGATGCACCTTTATTTTGAAATTCCCACTTTACATTTACTGTTTTTAATTCAAAAAAATCCGTTTTTCATTGAAATGGCTGGAGGAGTTCAGAAATAAAAGTGTCAAATCCTTTTTTTAGTTGCTTTTTATAAGTTGATATAAGTGGAACCGATTGTGTGAAATGGGCACATGAAATTGTCTCATTTCGATCGCGGGCCCGTGAATTGCATCAAATTCGTATCGTGGCAGACTTTGTGATGTCAGCAAATATCGTATCGTTGTCCAAAGAATCTATAGAATATAATAATGTACCGTGATTAAAACTTACGATTTGCACCCCTTCAACCCGGCAGCTGAGCTCACTGGTAGTGTAGTACAATCTCCTGGCTCTCTTTATCACTCAGTCATTAGAGGACTGTTTGCTCTGTAGGTCTCTGCCTGTGTTTGGAATAGTCGACAGGGTTGTCAGTCTGTGTGTGTTCGGTTTATAGCAAAGTAAACATAGCAGAGGGGTGAGAAGCCCGCTGAGTTTCTACGGACAGAGCTAGCACCCTGAGAGGCAAGATGGGAGGGAAGGAAAGGGCAGATAGCACAAATAGCACACCGGCCCTTTTACCTTGTCTCCTTCTCCTGCCATTCACTGCATGGGCCACAGTTAACGCACCTTTGATAAGAATGTCCAATAAATCCACGGAAGATGCCGGAAAAGTGGGAATTTAGTGCGCAGGTGCTGTTGCCCTGATGTTCATGGACTCATCTCCGGTGAAAGTACTTAGGGAATGGCAGCAGAAAACTGAATTTACAACAAAAACAAAGTCAAAACAATGATCACCGAATCACGGTGGCGACCACCGTTGGCGCCGTCTTGGTGATACCACCGTAATGAGAGACAAACATTAGTAGTTCTGATTCTGATGATAATGCAGCGACCCAGGGAGGAAAGTAGTTGGCTGGGGGACAGATGCAAAGAGACCGGGAGAAAGAGAAGGATGCAGGTCAAAGGAGGAGATAGAGATAGGTTTTCGAAAAGGTTAGATTCTAAAAAAAAAAAAAGAGGTTAAAAACAAAAAAGTCTTATTTAACCAGGGAGACGGCAGCTTATTGGAAACTCTCTGCCAGCTCTGGCAAAACCCTAATCAGCAACAAGCACCGAAGCTCTTTTACACAAATGCCTTCCGCTCTTATATGCTATTCACTTCTAATAGGAAAGCAAAGAGTCTTTACTGTTGGCCAATGAAAAAACAGCCACTCACAGACATCTCAGCCATCACTGATAAAAGGAGAAGAGTGGTTCTTAAGGGTTCTTCGATGAGGCCTTGTACATGAGTCCTTAACTTGACGGCTGCCTGATTCCAAACTCTTGTTTTACAAGCAGGACAACAGGTTGGTCCGTTCCGTGGTCGTGTGTCGTGCTGTTTGCTTACCTTCGTAATTTCCGGATTTCCCTATCGTCTCCGTGGTAAACGTCACAATGCTTTGAACTGTGGGTAATTCCCTGCATCGATGCAGACTCACGGAAAGGGCTCGGTAAGTGTGTACTCAAACCCTCACGCCCTTTGAAATTCCACATTGGTAGGACTTTGGGATTGGGCCAGGGACTGTTTAAGGGACGTTTTTGACATGTCTCATAAGGACTGTTATCTGGAATGTGGACTTATGAAAGACAAACATGTAGAGGAGGAGCAGAAGCACAGAGTTTAAATGTATTCATTCTAAGGGGAGGCGAAAATAAATCCAGGATGAAATAAAAATGACAGAGAACATCTAAACATTTTTTTTTACATTACCCTCCCTTCAAGAGAAGAAGAAAAAAAAATACCTAGCCTTCCCTCTTTTCTTCCTCGTTTTCTAATCTACTTTAGCGCACAATAAATGCCTGGCAATAGCAGTAGTACAGTAGCTGCGACTTTGAAACCAAGTAGTAGGAAACCACACATCTAAGAGGCAATACTGCTAACAGATTATGGACTCCCAGACTGATGATAAACCATCGATTTGAGGTCAGACCAGCGCAGAAATGAAGCTGTTGGGTTTCTCTCACTTTCAGCACTCTTTTGTCGACTGTAATTGTAGCCCTGCCCTTCAAAAGGCGCCCGGAGACCTCGGCTGTTCATCTGGGCCATGTTACTGACTGATGGGCTTTGCTTTTGTTAGACGTGCGTGTTATTCTGGAGTACCCAGCTCTGTTGCAAAAGGTAGATACAAGACAGATAGCAAGATGCTGAACCCCTGACACCCCCACACACACACACACACACACACACACACACACACACACACACACAACACACACACACACACACACACACACACACACACACACACACACACACAGTGTTAAACGTCACCAGTGCACTTCTTTTTCCACGGCTATGGCTTTACCTACAGGCCTCGTCTATGAAGCAGATTGAGGGATGGGGAAAAGAACAGCATCCTAACGGATTGAATAAATGTAGAAAAAAAATGTGAAATCATCATTTAGTAGTTAGCATTCATAATGTGTCATGGAAACACAATTTCAGGATCATAGCCAGAATAAAAATCTCCACAACACATTCACCAGAATAACAGTTCTCCTGGCAGTCAGTTCTAAATGTTGCTCAGTGGAAGCAAAAGAAGTCCAAAATTCAACCCCACTGCTCCTTGTAATTTCCTCTTGGCATTTGAGTGAAATAACAGTGGTAGTTAAACATGCAAGCAATTAAAAAAATGGGACTCCCACCGTGCTTTTTTTTATCTGTAGTCCAGACAGAGCGAGCAGTGCACCCAAACAAAGACAGAGTCTGAACTGAGCTCGTCTCGGAGCCTGTAGGCATGAAGGAAATGGGCAAATAACTGTGTATTCTAAAATATTCTTTGTATTTAATGGCTGACTCAAGGCTATAAGCCCTCCGTTTGTGGTTAGTGTGAAGCAATTAAGCCATCTGGAAAACAGCCCACACACACAAAACACACTTTGTGCCTGTACAAACATGACGGCTTCTGCTAATTCATTATGGTGGACTAGCCATTTAGGCAGTCCGCACACTGTCCGCGCAGGATTTTTCTGTGTTTTAGAAATTGCTATTGTACCGATGAGCAACAACAAGCCCACGTCCGTTACTGTTACCCTTGCCCACTGACATCTGTAATATTAACACAACTATATGTTGGCTATTATGGTAATCCTCAATGGGTCTGTTTGTAGCCAGGTTTTGAACCATAGCCATTTAAAAAGGCATTGCAAGACGCATATAGGGTCAAATAGGGAGGTTTAAAGAAAAATGTCACATTAAGATTCTCGGGTATTGTGATTTTAGATGCATCCAAGGGGAGAGTGATTTTTTGTTGTTCTATTAAAAAGGACATAGTTAGACAGTTAGATGAGAAAATTGATACTACTAAAATGTCAGCTAGCAGCAGCTTACATTTCAGGTTGTGTATGAATTAAACAAACAATATATAAAGTGTTAATAAGTAGACTTTGGACAGAGCCAGGCTAGCTGTTTCTCCCTGTTTCCAGTCTTTGTGCTAAATTAAGCTTGTTGGCTGTACGCAAATTTGCGTTTCCTAGGACGGCTAAGGGATGTCCCGCCCCACTCTGCCTTACTCCGCCTCCGATTGGCTTACCCTGGTATTCTTGCCCTAACCTTTACCAATCTCACTCTTCATGCCTAAACCTAACCAATCCAACCAACTAAAGCAACGAGTACTAGCAAATCAGAGGCGGAGTAGGGCGGGTCATACCTTCTCCATCCTATAAACGCAAATGTTCTCACAGCATAGATGTGAGAGTGGTGTCAATCCACTCATCTAACTCTTAGCAAGAAATCAAATGCACCAATGTCCCGCAAATGTCAAACTATTACTTTTCAGATCTTATCTTATAGCTGCACTACTTTCTGCTTTAGATTTTGTAACTTTGCGTGAAAATACTGGTCACTCCTGGTGGCTGATATTAGACTACACGACTTAAGACTTTTTGCAGTGTATACACAAACACCGACAGTCATGCTTTAACCCCCCATAGGTACCAATCTTACACTGTAAATGTGGGTCAGTGGGATAAATAAACATACATTACTGTAAATACAAACAATTTCAAGAATGTTGTGGTCGCACTGAGGACAGTGAAGACGTTACACCAAACCAAAAATCACATTGACTCAATATTCTTGTCATTTACAGTATGAAAAAGAATGCAACTTAACAAGCGATGCTTAATATATCTTTAATGTATTATAATGGTTCATATTGTGTGAGATTGCTCTTCTGTACAGTATTTAATTTAGCCTCCATCTTTGTTGTTTAGTAATCGTTGCTGTGAGGATTAATCAAAACAGAGAAGGCAGTGCTGTCATGGCTTTTCTTGTATCTTGTTTGAATAAAAATATTAATAATTGGAACAGGTAGTCCAGGTATGGTGGTGGCCAAAACATTTGATAAGAATAACTAGGTCCACAGCATATTTCAATTGTAGATTATTTTGACAAGAACCAAAAACAACCTCAGGCAGGTTCTATCTCTGTTTGGTTAATATTTAGAAAGGCATGCCTTTGCTTAATTAGTTTAGATGAAGATATAGAGCCTGGAGAATGTGCTGTCTTTAACCATGTCGAATGTTTTGTTAGCGTTTCTCAGCTAGTATTTTTTTTAAGAAAAGATTCTCTTCATAAACGGATAAAATGGAGAATGAGGACTACAGAGTTGTATCGAAGCACGCATCACCTACACGCTTGCACTCTATAAGCTTAGGCTAAGTGGCATTTTCAAGAAATAGACAGAGCCACACTCAGACTTCCTGTGAACAGCAGGGTCAATTTTGTGTTATAGTAATCAGTGATAGAAAGTGGCAAAAGTGCAAAGAGAATATTCCATTCATACGGTTCTGTATGATCGTGGAACAAGTGGGAAGAATCCAAAGTCTACACTTCTGCCTTCATCTCACAGACATTGATGGCTATTGTCTGTTTTGTGTGTGTGCGTCTGTGTGTGTGTCTGTGTGTATACAAGTTTGTTTGGCAAAGATTGGAGGACAGCCCATCTCTCTGCTACTACACACACACACACACACACACACACACACACACACACACACACACACACACACACACACACACACACACACACACACACACACACACACACACACACACACACCCAGAGAGAGAGAGGGAGAGGCAGAATGAGAGAGAAAGAGCCTTGTTCCACTCCTCCTCAGGGATTTGCTTCTCCCCAGGGGGGCTGAGGGAACGAACCTGCTGCCCACACTGTTGAATGAAAGAAACAGGAAGAAAAGAGCGAATGAATGGACGCAACAAATGAGTGAAGGGTAAGAAGGGGGACTCGTTTGACGAGTTTTGTCTCGGCTGGCAATCGAGCATGCCTCACTGGCAGGTTCTGGCCGTCAGTGCTACCTGCGTACTGATCTGCTTCCAAGCGGGCAAAGCCCTGACGGAGAAGCCGCTTCATGCTGCAGCTTTAGGCCATAGCCGGAGCCAGAGCCGGAGCCAGTCCCAGCTGCGGCTCACTCAGACATGGGGCCGGTGTGCTGCAAGCCGGACGGACTGAAGAAACAACATCTCCAAGGTAACTGGAAACAGATGCTGGAGATTTTGAACTCGTGTTGTAGAGGCTGGAGTGGAGCGCGTGAGTACCTTTGAGACTGATGGAAGCTCAGATATGCAACCTCTTCTTTATGGCCTTTTCAAACTAAATCTATTCTTTAAAGGATGATTTATTTTCAATTTTCTATGAATAAACAAGACACAGATAGACAGCAGACTGGCTTTATATGCACAGTTTTGCGGAAAGCCACCTACATGTACTTCTGCAGAAGTGGATGAATTGTCACCGAACAAAGAAAAAGAAGAAAAGTATTTGGTTCAATAATTCCCATCCGGCAACGTACTTTAGGTTCAGACATATTCTTTTTTCTTCTTTTTTTAAGATGTATTGCAACTTTGATCTTGGTATCTATTTAGCAAGGCAGGAAGTACCCTGATAGGACATTTTTTATCATCTGGTGACTTAAAAACTCTTTCGAAGCAGCTAATGATTACATTTATTTACAGATACTGTAGCTGCACGATTGATGGGTCTGCTACACACAGTTACTGATACAGTATGTCTGGTTCCGTGTCTACTGTACTCATAGTGTGTGTCACATGCAGTATATATTGTGGTGGGAGCTTGTTGTGTCCACAGCTGGATGAAAAACATGAGGTCAGATCTGAAGAGCGGCTGTAAGGCCAGGGGTCTTTGGTTGTGGTTTAGTATTCACTGGGAGGTTATCCATGAGTATCTTTAGTCTGGCCAGTAAAGTTTGCGTATTCAGCATTGTTTTTCCAAGTATTTTTTCAATTTTGTACTCTTTCCCTCCCTTTTTTATTGTTTCTTGCACAGCTTTTAGCACTATAAATCAAGTTACCATCACCGTCCTGCAAAATGTATCCTTTCTAGAATATTACATTTTGTTAAGAAAAGTGTAAAAAGTGGTTTGTAAGCTTGAGTAGTTAAGTGCCAAAATGGCTCGTCATACTACTCGTGAAAACAGTCTTAAGTGAAGGGTTCAACAAGCTGAGCAGAAATCCTAAAATGCTGATTGTCTATCAACTAACAATACAAAGCAGCAACAATGTTTGAATTCTCTGACACACAAGCTAGAATGCTATTGGCTTCTCTCTCTCTCTCTCTCTCTCTCTCTCTCTCTCTCTCTCTCTCTCATAATACTAATAATAAGCAGCACAGAGGTCATGTAAAGTTGATCCCCACACAATTCATAGCGCCCATTCATCAGTCGCATTATTAATACAGGACTTGGCCTGAAGGACATGAGACACACCGACACACCAAACGGTGTATAAACTGCATGAAGAGTGGTTAAAGCCTCTAAAAACCACTAAACTAAAATGAAATGTTTTAAAAGAATTGTTTGGCATTTTGGGAAATATGCCAAGAGTTAGATGAGAAGACCAATACCCCTCGCATGTCTGTGCGCTAGAAAGGAAACTACAGCAAGGACGCAATTAGCTTATTTTAGCATACGGTACCTATGCACTGGAAACAGGGTGAGGCAGTTTGACGGTAGCACTAAAAAGCTAGCACTAAATGCTTACTAATACAAAAAATAGTGTAACAACATTTATACTTATATGTAAAAATGTATACCTCTTTTCTAGTAACCCTTGGTACTTTGATGTATCTGCTTGTTTTCTGTTTTTCAGTAGGATTGATATCACTTATGTGCGTTCAGTAGTGTTAGAGACTGTTAGCTTGACGCAGGGGCATCTTCTACCAAAAGCAGTTCACTCTACAGTTCGCCAATTCACTGTACATGTTGAGTGTTCTTAGCTGGCTTGCTAACGTTAAGTAAACCTACGTTCAGGAATCTAGTTTTGTTCAGGGGCGGAGGGTGTATAACCCTTGCAGCTTGTGAGGATGGGACTGTACTGCTGCGTAAAGTTAGCGGGGCTAACTTTAAGCTAGCTGTTGATGGTCAGTAAACACATCCTCCTGGTTTCTAACAAAAGTAATGTACAAGTAATGAAATTAATTAGTTTTGCTGTTGAGTTATGTAATTATACTTTTTCAATGAGTAGTTGATTACACTTTTCAAGTAACTTGGGACAATATCAAAAATTCATGGCTGTTGAATGCTAACTAGAGCTGCAAAGATTAATCGAATAGTTGTCAATATTTAAATTAATCGCCAACTATTTTGATAATCGATTAATCACATTGAGTAATTTTTTATGAAAATTCTGATTCCAGTTTCTTAAATGTGAATATTTTCTAGTTTCTTTACTCCTTTATGCTAGTAAACTGAATATGCAAGACATTTGAGGACGTCATCTTGGGCTTAGGGAAACACTGATCAACATTTTTCACAATTTTCTGACATTTTATAGATCAAACAACTAATCGATTAATAGAGAAAGTAATCGACAGATTAATCAAGAAGAAAAATAATCGTATGCAGCCCTAATGCTAACAAAATAATAGTTCCATCTTTGTTGAAATAACAAGGTTTGATGCTTTCGATGCAAGACGATTGATGCTTAAGAACTGAGGACCACTGAGGGCGATCCAACATCAAAAGGTGCATTACATCACCTCTTCTCATACTCAGAAGGGCCCTCTCTCTCTTCATGTTAGCAATTTAAAAAGCTCCCATCGTGACATCAGAAAGGATTTCAGCACTTTTCAGAATTACCTGTTCTTTTTCCTGCCTTCTTTCTTGTCCACATCTCCCATTCAGCAGCGTCTACGAGCAGTCAGACATTTTAGGGAACTATAATTGTAAAGAATTATAGCTTCAGTTCTTAAATGTCAGACACTCAACAGGCTTAAGCTTGGCTAAAATGTCAACGCCTGTCTGATGATCACCACGTGGAAATCAAATTGATCCTGAGACTTTGGGAGGAAAACTCAGTTTAACATTTGCCTGCAGTCAGTGTTATCTTAATTGGCTCCAAATAGGAACTTTGTACTCCTCATCTAGCAAGACTTGGATGTTCCAATACTTTTGGTGTCTGTCGGCTATGTCGGGATTGATTTTAAGTGGCTCTGCGGCTGTTGTGTGTGTGTGTCTGTGTGTGTGTGTCTGTCTGTGTGTGCATGTCTGTGTGTTATCAGGGCCTGATTGATTAAAAAGGAAGTGTTCGATGTGCCAAGGCTCCTTAATGTCTAAGTGTCCTCTCCCTTTTTTTTTTTCAAATCACCCTTTTAATTTACCTCTTTTCCTGAGGGCAAACTGGATATTAATAATTAATATTGTGCATATTCTCATACGCAGACTCTATGCATTTAATGAGGGCAAAATATCAAATAAGGCTATATCTTCAGTTCACTATTTCCACCGCACTGGGGCACATCTGAAGACAGACCACAGCGTTGTTTGTCATGACAGTGTGACTTTGCAAAGCTGGGTGACAATGGCACTTAGCTTTATGGCACCGCTGTTTATATTTGGATTCCCTCCTCGCAGCTAAATGACTGGGACAACAATGACTGGGACTGTGGCAACAATAGCATCCGACACAAATGGCTCAGACAAACAGGGAAACCGATGACATTATGTCCCAGATTATTTAAACGTGCAAGCAGAAGAAAACAGTCAATGCACCAAGGTGATGGGTTCAAGATAATACGATATATTTGCGCTCTGTGGTGTTAATGGGGTTTTTATGTAGCGGTCGATCGTGTTTCACAGTGTTAAGTGAGGCATGTGTGAAAATTTTAAAAATTGAGGCTACCTTGACTTGTGCACTCACTGAAAGCTGCTCTGGATCACAGTGCCAAGCAGTTTAATGCATTGAATGAAATGTAAACTGGTGCCATACAGTAATTACAGTAAGTACAAACGCAGAAAATGCCTAACAGGACAATTGTGCCATCTAGTGGTGAGAAACCTTTCCAGCACATTGGTTTTTATCTGAATCAACCCTATTTTTTGGTATACTAAGGCTCAGTCCTTACTGCAGCGGTCCAGGTTAGAGTCCAGCCCGTGGCCTTTTGCTGCATGTCCCTTCTCCCCCTCTCTTCCCCCCCTTTCCTGTCTTCATCTATCCTTTCAAATAAAAGTTTTTAAAAAGCCCAAAAAAGAATCAGCTACAGTACAGGTACACACTTGGATGATAATTATTGTGTTCAGCAGTATAACAGTCATTTAATTCAGTGTTAATACAAAAGAATATTAATATTATTTTGTAAATGCTAATTTTAAGGTAAAATACCAAATATTGTTAGTGTACACCTTCTCAAATATGTCATCCCCCAACTCTCTCCTCACTTTCCTGTCTTCATCTGTCCTCTTGACTCTTGACTTTAAAAAGGCCAAAAGCCCTCAAAAAAATCTTTAAACAAAGTCATTAAAAAGAACATTGTTGGACTAAATGCAGGCATCAATTTCTGAATTTAAATATTGTGTGGTGCTGTATTTCAATTTGATGATGATGCTAGATTTACATCTTGTTTGGATGTTATTATCTTGCCAACACCATTTTAACGGTTGTCTAGAGTGTCCAATAGGACTGTTAGGTTAACCACCACCAATAAGCAAAGTAGCAAACTGTATTAAAAACACATGCATGGATTATCAACCCCAGGGCCCGACACTTCCTGACCCTTATGCGATCATTGCCATATTGTCAAGAAAAATAAAAGGTTGGGACATGATGTATGGAAAAGCTACAATATATGTCTGCTCATCAACATACCACTGGTTTAGTTCTATAAGAAATGCCAGAGTTCTGGCAAATACATATTTGCAATCACTGGTGTACTCACCCCTACCTCGTGTCTCCTTCCTCTCCATCGTTTGTCTGTCCAGGTGGGACAGGAGAGAAGGACCGGGCCCCGATCAGCCATGAGTCCTTCCTGCTCATGGCAAACTCCCAGACTGACATGGATGACTGGGTCAAGGCCATACGGCGGGTCATCTGGGCGCCGTTTGGAGGAGGTGAGGCCAAACCTTTGAACTGAAACGCGATCACTTTTAAAAACACAGACAGACTTTCATCCTCGAGCTTGTCTGACCTCATAGGAATGGGGGACAATTAAAACTCAAGGCTGTTCTAATTACGGCTGGGTATCGGTACTCAATACCTACCGAAATAACCCAGCACCAAGCAGGGCTGGGTACCGCCAATGATTTCTTAAATTGATTCGATTCCGACTTACAAGGTCTCGATTCGATTACATTTCCGATACTACATAAATTAGATTTTGCTTGGACATGAGAGATTCTCAGAGAACGTATGCTGTGAATTGTACAAGTAGAGCTGTAACAATTCAAAATGTTCCTGTACAATTCATTGTCTCAGGAATAATTGCAATTAACAATATAATGGTCTCTTTTAGCCATATTTAAAAAAAAAAAAAAAAAGTATTTATTTGACTTTTTCAAACAGATTAAAGTTTTGAATGAATTGCAGTTAACGTATTTTTGTCATATCACTGATACAGCCTATGAAGTAAGCTACGCCTCTTTATTATCATAAAACCTTGCATTTTTTTTCTTAAATGAACATAAAATTTATAATAGAACATTTATCCTCATCAATAAAAAGCAAAGCACTGATCTTTAACAAAAAAACAGATTCAATTAAATTAGCACAATTATAGTCATCACTATTAGAAAAACTATGTGGCAAAATAGTCCGCACTGCATGTGTACAAAAGTTTTTTCTAACTGTATCCCCTCGTGTCATTTTTGTTGCTATGAAAGTGTATATGGACAAGTGCCAAAAACTAACAAAAAGCATAGCTTTAGCTCAACAGTAATAATACCAATAGCAACCAATAATCACTTATACAATTACAATTTGGCATATCCAAACTAAATCAACAATTAACATCAACAGCCATACCCCTTATGTAGGACCTTAGCTAATGTAGCAATTCATTGGGGTTAAACAAAGGAACCGCGATTACGTAAAAATAGTGCGATTAGACAATTATGTTATAATTGTTACAGGCCTATGTACAACCAAGAAGCAACCCTCAAAAATGTGTTCATAATGCAGCAGGTTATTAATGTCTACATTAAGAAATGACCCCTAAAAAGTGAGTGGTGGATTATACATCCATGGTGAAAATATATTAAAAGATCGATTACAGGATCAGATCGCTAAAAAAAAATAAATAAAAAGACTGATTTGAATTGGAGAATCGAATATTTTAACCCAGCCCTAGTACCATGTAGTATCAAAACTTCTCCAGTTAAAACGATACCTGCATTCCATACCTTTTATACCCAGATGTAGAAAAATTTGACTATTTGTATGGTTGTGGCAGCCAATTACCGCAAGCGTTCTTGGATTCTTTGAATTGTATAAATGGGGAGCAGCGGTGGTAGCAGGTCACGCTTCCATTCACATGATGGGTATCGAATGGAAGTAGGAAGGTATCAAATAAAGTACTCTATTGGTATCGGTACCACTTTAAGGGTACTGGTATTGGTATCGTAATTTACGAAAGCCAGCCCTAGTTCTAATGAAACATTTGAGGCTGCAAGAAGCCTAAATGAACAAGACACCAAATCATACAAGCAAGACCGATTACCTCCAGCTACAGTAACGATTCTGTTCATCATAAAATTTTATTCAAATCTCTTACAAAGCCAATAATCATGAGAAGAAGCACCATCCTAAGACAGGAAGTCTTCATTTCCTTTCCACTTCTTGCAATAAGATATACAGTATTGCTGAAATTGGAAACCTGTCTGGTGGTGGTCTCCATATTATGCTTTAGTAGGAGTTACAAACTTGAGCCCGGCCAAGAAAAGTATCACCCACCCGGACTGTGTCTCATTTCATTAGCCTGCCGTTAATCCTCACACTGAAGTCTCTATTCCTGGTGTCCAACTACTACTACTATACAGGGTGCTTCTATTGGGAGCTGTTTGTTTTGAGCTTGTTGAGTAATAAGGATCAGCAGTAGGGCTGCACAATGAAGCGCAATTGTATCGAAATTGCAGTATGGACGTATACAATGTCCAAATCGCAGGGGAGCACAATATTTGTTAAAGGCAAAAAAATGTGTCAAACCATTCGGAAATTAAGTATTGTGGTGCTGCAGAGACGTCCCGGCCTCCAAATCGTATCCTACAGACTAAAGAAAAACATCTTTGTTTGGTACAGATCCTCGCAAAACTCACATTATAATAACTATATATAATTATTGGTTTTTATTCCATGAAAATGAGAGTGATGCAAAAATGATCATTCCCTCCAATATCGTTAACCATAATCGCAATTTCAGTCGAGCATAATGGTGTTTGGTGTTTTAAGCCCCCAACGTCGTCTTCCAGGCAGAGCTGCATGGAAGGCACTAGGGTTAGGGTTTGGGTTAAAACGCAGTGCCCAAAATGGGTTAGGGTTAGGTGCCTTGAAGTCGACGGTGGGGGCTTAAAACACCATCGAGCCAAAATAATCACAATTCGATATTTTCCTCGTATCGTGCAGTGCCGCCCTAATCAGCTGAGCGTAGATGTCCTGGATGCAGTTTAGCCTGTGAATTTGAATCCAGTCAAACAGAGTGTTTTGACTCCTACCGAGTCTATTTCCCTTCTCCATGCAAGCAGAGAGCCTGTGGTTAATTCTCACCCTGTCTGCTGTGGTCGGACTGTCCAACTAATGTAGGCTACTTGACGGGGGGCCGGAAATACAACCAGGCCTGTCTGTCTGGGTGTGAACTGGGACCTAAGGAGCAGCTGAACAGCATGGTGTTGGGTTACAAAGAAGCGGTATATTAATAGGGGGATGAATGTAGAATAACACTCCAGTGACATACTGTACGACATCACTGGTCTCATTTGAAACTTCATTTTTAATCAGCTGTGTTTGAGCTCTGTTGGCAGAGGGGGAAGGGGTGCCAACTACCATAGTTACACTTAACGATCATTTGTATTTCATCGTTAGTTTTATCAATAAATGTATTAAATTCTGCCAATTTCAAACTTCATTAGGCCAAACTTGTCTGACAATTACATAAAACAGAAAAAAGGCTGTAAAGTCTCATACGTGAGAAGGTGTACGCTAAACGTATTTGGTATTTCACTTGAAATAAGCAGTTAGAAAAGAATATTAATAATTATACTATTTATTTTTTTGTTGTGAACACTGAATCAATACTGCTGAACCCAAGAATTATCATCTAACTCTGTATTTCTAACCGTTTGGTTTTATGGCACGTTTACTGTATGGTTATCCGTAGCCCCACTTTGTGCCTCTTATGTATTACTATTACATTCACAGAGCTAAGCATCCCATTTTCTTAAAATAAACCCCCAGCAATCTTTCAAAAGCCTACAAGGTTGTTCAGCCTAGAAGGCATTTCACAAATTCTAACCATTTTGGTGTAAAAATATTTGATCCGTTGCACCATAAAAATGTTTTTAACCTGTTTCCAATCAAAGATGGTAGCCAGAAATAACACAATGTGTCCTTGCTTGTTTGTATGAGGACCAAAATCTGTCACTTTTTATTATATATTTTCAAACATGGTTTATCGTTTTTCTTGTGTCATACATAATGATATAGGCAAACATTCTAGCTAACCCCTGTCACAGATGTGACACATATTCTCTCTCAGAAGGGGAAGGGGACGCATCAGTACGGAAGAGGATTAGGGCCACATGTAAAAAAAAAATTATTTAAAATTTAAAGTCAGAATTCTGAGGAAAAAAAGTCAGAATTCTGACTTAAAACTCAGACAATAAAGTCAAATTGTGACTCTTTTTTTTGTTACCTAAAGTGCTGATATTCTGCTCATTTTCAGGTTCACAATTGTATTTAGAGGTTATATCTGAATAGGTTTACATGGTTTAATTTTCAAAAAACACCATATTTTTGTTGTATTGCACATTGCTGCAGCTCCTCTTTTCACAGCAGTAGCTAGGTAAGGACTACTAGCCAGTCAGAAGCCGAGCATGAGGGCGTGCCACGCTAGCAGCTAGGCAAGCATTATAACGTGTGTTACAAAGTGACGCATGTTTGTCTCTGAAGTAAAGGCTGGACTACAGTAGGGCTGTTTGGAGCAGTTTGTGAACAGTGTTTTCTGTTGGAGATGGTAAGTCCCTTTGGGGGGGACTTTGGGCTTTTTCACTTTGTAAACCAACTATAACGTGCACAAAAAAAATATATATAACACAATAAAGGAAAGGGGAAAAGCCAAAAAGCATAATATGAGCACACACAATTCAGAGGAAAAAAGTTGGAGTTTGCCAAAATTCTGACTTTAAGTTCAGAACTCAAATACAATTTTCACATGTGGCCCTAATCCTCTTCCGTACATCAGAATTAGCAGCATTAATATATAAGGTTTAGTGGTGTAGGCCTACCTCACACTGGCTGGCTCATATTTCCAGTCTCACTCACACACACACACACTCACTCACTCACCACACACACACACACTCACTCACTCACACACTCACTCACACACACACACACACACACACACACACACACACACACACACACACACACACACACACACACACACACACACACACACACACACACACACACACACACACACACACACACACACACACACACACACACACACACACACACACACACACACACACACACACACACACACACACACACACACACACACACACACACACACACACACACTTTGGCAGGGTATGGGGTGTCTGTCTCTCGGCCCAGAATAGATGTGTCGCCAAGTTCTAGACCCGTCGTTAACAGCAGCA
Source organism: Perca fluviatilis (assembly GCF_010015445.1). Lineage (NCBI taxonomy): Eukaryota > Metazoa > Chordata > Actinopteri > Perciformes > Percidae > Perca > Perca fluviatilis. The sequence goes on along the minus strand of NC_053132.1, from coordinate 22,009,567 downwards.
CCGCGGTCACAGCACACTGACCCCCGTCACATGCCTTTCGTCTGAACGCCTCCGTCATTTTCCTCAACCGTAGCTCGTTTCCGCTTCAGGCTGCAGCAGTTTGTAAATGCGGGATTAATCCACCAGTGGAGTCCAATGCCTGAACCGGAATGGATGAACTTGGTGAAATGTGGCTTTGGGATGTATGAGAAACACGCTCTGATGCTGTGCAGCTCCTGCTCGGTGAATTACTACGATTACTGCGAGCTGTCAGCCAGCTGCGACTGCTGCAGCCAATCAACAGGTAACATTACCAGTCGCTGATTGGCTCATCGAACACGTTGAGCTACGCACGTCATTGTTACAACACTTTTAATGTGACGACGCTATCTTTTTCTTAGCCTTTGCATAATTAAAGACTTAAAAATACAATAAAAAATAAGAGTTGAAAAAAAATTCTATAGCTTAAATAACTAAAAAATGTTGAATACTAAGGGGAAAAATAATTAAAAATAGAGTTGTTTTGGCAAATGTTAGGCAAATGTGAGGCATACTTATGCTGATTCAGTCAAAGGTTTCCATGGCACAATTATCCAGGGCCGCAACTAACGATCATTTTCGCAGTCGATTAATCTGTCGATTATTTTTTCGAATAATCGATTAGTTGTTTGGTCTATAAAATGTCAGAAAATGGTGAAAAATGTTGATCGGTGTTTTCCAAACGCCCACTATGACCTCCTCAAAAGTCTTGTTTTGTCCACAACTCAAACATATTCTGTTTGCTGGCACAGAGGCGTGAAGAAACTAGAACATATTCTCATTTAAGAAGCGGGAATCCGAGAACTCAAACTGATTAACTGACTATCAAAAACAGTTGGCGAATAATGTAATAGTTGACAACTATTCAATTCATCTTTGCAGCTAGAGCTAAAATTAGCTCCTCCACTACGGGGATGAGAGACTTAAAATGCTGCACCATGACATAGCCTACATTTTCTAACTGCTCCATAGATAGGGTCTGTATCTAATGGTGATGCCAGTGATGTTTTGATTGGGGGTCCTTCATGTAAAAACAGGCAGTAATAGGCCACAATGTACAGCGCCATAGGCCTTGATCCAGCATTCGGACACACACTGCAAGATTCAAGATTCAAGTTGAATCTTAAACTATTAAAGTGTCACCTCTGATTGCACTCCTTGCTATTATTGTGTGCTTGTAATGTACATCTGACAGGTCAAGATGCATTTGGGTTCCATGTCTCAACAATATATATCACATGGACAAATTGACTCTCGTGTGCAATATACATTTCATACATACACAATAGGCCTATGTCTAAAACACAGGCTATTTGTTCCAAACTTCAAAAGAATATCCAATTAATGAAATTAATCGCCAACTCTTTTGATGGGGGTTTGGATTATTTTGTATGAAAAAAGTAAAAAATTCTCAGATTCCAGCTTCTTAAATGTGAATATTTTATATAGTATGACAGTACACTGAATATCTTTAAGTTGTGGACAAAACAAGACATTTGAGGACGCCATCTTGGGCTTTGGAAAAATATTTGGTATTTTACTTGAACTTGAGCAGTCACAAAAGTGTATTATTGATATTAATATTATATGTATTAAGACCGAATCAAGTGATTGTGTTACGCTGATGGACATGTTTCACCATTCTGGGACATTTTGCAGACCACACAATAATCGATTAGTCGAGAAAACGACCGACAATGAAAAGAAGGGTTAGTTGCAGTCGTACGGTGGATGCATGAATGAATAAAGTCCACATATGTTTCCTCCATCTGTCCCCAGGGATATTTGGTCAGCGTTTGGAGGACACGGTGCAGTATGAGAAGAAGTTTGGCCCCCGGCTGGCCCCCCTGCTGGTGGAGCAGTGTGTGGACTTCATCAGGGAGAGGGGTTTGGATGAGGAGGGTCTCTTTCGGATGCCGGGACAGGCCAACCTGGTCAAAGAGCTGCAGGAGGCCTTTGACTGCGGCGACAAGCCTCTGTTTGACAGGTAGACCGAGGGGAGCGTTGCAAGACTACACAAGATCAATGATAGATCAGCCCTAACCCATTTGGTGCCCTAGGCAAGATTTCAGCAGTTTTTGTCGGCTTTTTCTATGTTTTTGTGGCTCTTTCGAAGTCTTTTAAGCTTTTTGGGACGTTTTTGTTGCTATCTTGGTGTTTTTGTCGTCACTATCAACATTTTTGTCGCTTATTTTGACGTTTTTCTTTGTTATTGGCGCCATTTTTGTCACTTTTTTGACATTTTTATTGTTGTTTTTTTATGTTTTTCTTCCTTTTTTATGTATTTTGTCACCTTTTTCAACCGTTTTCTTGCTTTCTTTGCTATTTGTGTTGTTTTACAAACATTTTTGTAGCTTCTTTGCCGTTTTAGTTGCTTTTTCAATTTTTTGTCACATTTCTCTGATTTTTGGTGTTTTTTAATTTTTTTTTTTTTTTTTTTTGGACTGACGGTGCCCCTAGCATTTACCTATACTGCCAATGCCATGGGCCGGCCCTGCATCCAGTAGACTCAGTTCTTTCTCTACTCCCTTGCAGTAATACAGATGTCCACACGGTGGCATCCTTGCTGAAGTTGTACCTGCGAGAGCTGCCTGAACCAGTCATTCCCTTCTCCAAATATGAAGACTTTCTGACCTGTGCACAGCTTTTGGCCAAAGATGAGGAGGAAGTATGTGCAGTATATACGTATAGCGTGTGTTTATGTTCAAGTGTTTGTGTCTAAAAATTGTTCAATCTTTTATCAGGGGGTCCAGGAGCTGGGAAGGCAAGTTAGCACTCTACCTCTACCGAACTACAATCTCCTCACGTACATATGCAAGTAAGTATTTTATCTCATAATGTCCTTGGTTTTTAGCGATGACGTCTGTTTCTACTTTTAACTTTTTGTTATCTTTGCTTAGATTCCTTGATGAGGTGCAGTCCCACTCCATTGAGAACAAGATGAGTGTCCAAAACCTAGCCACAGTATTTGGACCAAATATCCTTCGACCCAAGATGGAGGACCCAGTCACTATCATGGAAGGTACGGATGATGTTCACTGACGTAATGACTGAATTCATGGTAAAAGTCATTGCAAGCTAACTCAAGTCTTTTAAATATTACACACCACAATGTTACATTAAAGGACCCATATCATGCTCATTATCAGGTTCATGCTTGTGTTTTGGGTTTCTACTAGAACATATTTACATGCTTTAATGTTCAAAAAACACATAATTTTTCGCATACTGTCTGTCTGAATACACTTGTATTCACCCTCTGTCTGAAACGCTACGTTTTAGCGCCAGTCCCTTTAAGCTCCCCTCATGAAAAAGCCCAGTCTGATCTGATTGGGCAGCATTTCCGGGTTTTCCGCATCTGCACTCTCGGAGTCTCTGCATCGTCATTGCAGCCAGGGAATGACTGTAACGGCACCGTAGCTTCACTTATATAGCACTGGCTGTGTGCATTTCTCTGTGGCTTGAGAATTTTGATACTTTCACAGTATTTATATAGCACCAGGACCTGCTTTATAATAAAAAATGAAATGGAAATCTCACTTTTTACCATATGGGACCTTTAAAATTATATTACACCTTGTAGTATTAGCACATATCGCCACTGTCGGGCTAAAACCTTGTATGTCCAAAACTGTTGCTGTTACTGTTTCGGGAAATGAAAAAAAGCTAAATTGGAAACATTTTATTGAGCAGAAAAAATTGCTTCGTCACTGTTTAGATATTTTTAAAACCCACAGACAGACGTAAAGTGTGAACAATAGCATTGATTTATGAAATAAAATAAAAAAAAATATGTAATTTGGAGATACAAGCTTTCTGCCCGACAGCAACGATATATTAAACTTGCTGCATGTGCAGATAAAAAACAAAATAATGCCACTGTACATTTATGATATTCTGTCTGACTGTGATCCATAGGTACCTCTCTGGTCCAGCACCTGATGACAATCCTCATTAGGGAACACAACCGATTGTACTCAGGGAGGGACCAGGAGGGACTCACCGTTCCCCAAACAGAGCTCCCTGTCCAGGGACATCAGCTCCAGCATCGCAGCCTCGGAGCCTGGATCTCAGAGGAAGACCTCCAGAGCTGTCCCGTGTCTAACCCAGACCAAGAACTGCACAGTAGTGCCTCGTCTTTGGATGCCAAACTGTGTGCGGCCGTCACTCCCACCCAGACCCCTAACCTGACCCCTGGACCAAAACTGGGGTCCCCATCAGGGAAAGGAGAGACGGTGGTTAGCCCGAGTAAACAAGCCAAGACCATACCTTCCTGGAAATACTCTTTCAAAAGCTCCTCGGCGCCTCGTTCCCAGCCGCTAGGCAAGCCAAGCAGCGGCGGCAGCTCTGTGGCTGATATCACTAGTGCATCTTCTGGCGGGGGAGGAGGTGGAGGTGGAGGTAACTGGCTCATGAACGGTTTGTCCTCCTTGAGGGGACACCGGCGCACGTCGTCAGGCGAGCGGTCCGCCCGCGACCGCGACTCCACCGGCTCCTCGCAGAGACTGTCCACCTACGACAACGTCACCTCTTCCTCGAGCATGGGGAGCGTTCCAAGTGTCGCCAGCACACCTTGGTCCACTTCCTCCTGCGAAATCTCCGCCCCCGACTCGGGAAGTGAGCCATTGGCCAACCAGAACGGCGCAGTCGGGGGCGAAAGTGGGGAAAAAGAGGAGCGGGTGGAGATCCAGAGGGAGATTGACAGAGGAAGCGACGGAGGGATGGCGACCGACCCGAGCTCTGAGCAGGACAGTTGTGAGGCCATGGAGCTGTGCAGTAGCAGCGCAGCCTGCAGCGAGAATGGAAACATGGCCATGGCTGCCGGGGTGCCGTCCATTATCATGTCCGAGGATGGAGACGGGGCAAATCTAACACTGAGCAGTCTGGTGGAAGGACTGAAGGACGAGTTGAGGAAGCAGAAGACTGCATATGAGACCAGGATTCTAAAGTAAGTCTGTTTCTGGGGGGTTCCTTAAAGGTCCCACGGCATGAAAATTTCACTTTATGAGGTTTTTTAACATTAATATGCGTTCCCCCAGCCTGCCTATGGTCCCCCGGTGGCTAGAAATGGCGATAGGTGTAAACCGAGCCCTGGGTATCCTGCTTTGCTTTTGAGAAAATGAAAGCGCAGATGGACCAATCTGGGTTACCTCCCCTTTCTCTGCTTTGCCCGCCAAGAGAATTTGGCCCACCCATGAGAGAGAGACATCATGGCTTTCAAACAACATCCTAAGGAAAGCACATTGTGGGACTGGCTCTAGTGGCTGTAATTCTGCACCAAGGCTGAATTTCAGGAAAGAGACTTCAGATACAGTATTAGGGGACCACTAAGGCCTATATAAAAGAGACTTCAGATACAGTATTAGGGGACCACTAAGGCCTATATAAAAGAGACTTCAGATACAGTATTAGGGGACCACTAAGGTCTATATAAAAGAGACTTCAGATACAGTATTAGGGGACCACTAAGGTCTATATAAAAGAGACTTCAGATACAGTATTAGGGGACCACTAAGGTCTATATAAAAGAGACTTCAGATACAGTATTAGGGGACCACTAAGGTCTATATAAAAGAGACTTCAGATACAGTATTAGGGGACCACTAAGGTCTATATAAAAGAGACTTCAGATACAGTATTAGGGGACCACTAAAGTCTATATAAAAGAGACTTCAGATACAGTATTAGGGGACCTCTAAGGCCTATATAAAAGAGACTTCAGATACAGTATTAGGGGACCACTAAGGTCTATATAAAAGAGACTTCAGATACAGTATTAGGGGACCACTAAGGTCTATATAAAAGCATCCAAAGAGCACCATGGCATGGGACCTTTAACATATATATATATGTGTGTAGATTTTCTTTTGGTGCTGGTAAATATAAGAGTAAAATTGGTCCCCAGTTTGGAACCACTCTGCTCTACAATAGCAACCAGCTAGCTTTTTTGTCACATACGTTAAATGTGGATGTGTTACCAAGCATGATCTCTTATGAAGTCCTATAACACATTGACACTCACCGGCAATAAAGATTTCTAACCCTATCATGTGCTAGTCCCCTAGGAGGAAAGCTCCAAAACCTCTGGATACTACATATCCCATAGTGCAACATGGCAAATAGCACATCTTTTTATTAGAGCGAAAGAGAGAGAAATTTGTAGTTCTGAAGCCAAAGCTAAGATAGCCCGGATGTCATCATCAGGGGTTATTTTCTTTAACTTTACAAAAGGTCTTCTAGAGCAACAGAAGGCATTATATTATACAACAGTCTTTTTTGGCAATTTTCATGGCAAGTAAACTGATCATTAGTGTCTTTTTCAACTACCAACAGGAGCCAAATGTTTTCAAATCCCACACAGAGACGCTTTAAACAGTAAAAAATAATTTTAAGGCTGCAAAACTACTAACAAGTGGTGGTCTAAGAGCGGCACCGTGTAACCACAATTTCCCTGGTCCTATTCTGTTTGGGGACCATAGGCGCCGATTTATGTTTTCATCTGTGGGTGCTCACGGGCGCCCGCCCTTTAAAAAAAAAAAAAAAAAAGTAGTCAAAACATTTTTGCGTTTCAGAACCTTAGGAAATGGACAGCGGCCGACACGAACACATGCGCCTATTAACTCGATAATAAAGCCGTAAAGTAGGCTTTCAACTCAGGACAGCGCCACTTCTCACAAATACAGACAGGATTGGAGATGAAAAGTTTAACTGACACGTAACCGTGATCAGCTTCGTGGGAAATTAAGAATCAATGCTTCTGACAGGGCACTGGTGGACCTCTCCGCACTGGTGGCTGACGTCGTCGATGCACTTGCATCATTAGGTTTTTCTTTTTTAATAACAAATCTGTCCATTTTAGTCTCATTCTGATTTCCTAATGCACATGCACACTATACACTGTATAGTGGGGGGATGGAGAGGGGCGGGGGTCACTAAAAAGGCGTTTTCATCCGAGAGACGCTGTGGTTGGTGTATAGGATATGGAGCAGGGGACTGACAGCGACATAACCAATCACACTATGACAGACGCTCCACTTAGCACCAACTGTAATGTTTAATTTTAAATATATGTAGCCTACTGGCAGTCTGGTAGCCTGACAAGCCAGACCCACATCAAGATGTTGGGTCTGGGAACTCACCACTCACATCAATCTGAGGGGCGGGATAAACGGTTGTCTTTCAAATTCCCTCTGCACGCAATAGGATAGCGCTACAACCAGGCAGAGCAACGAAGAACGTAGTGAAGCTAGTTGATGGATTAAACTTTAAACTTTTGCCAGATCCGGTCGGCAAAACTCCGAACACATCTTCCTTTTTGAAGAATGATTTCAGTGCCGTTCTTTGTTCTTTTCTCAAAGAAAAGCTTAACTCCAAGTCTTCCAGAAGACCGCTGTTCGCAGCAGCAGCAGCCATAAGCCCCGCCCACCGACTCTATATACGATGTGATTGGCCTGACCAGATTTTGGTTTTTCCAGCTCGCAAGTCAACAGAGAGTGCCTAGACCCCCCCCCCGGCTACAAATTAAATTTGCTGCCGCTAGGGTGCATCTAGATTTCTAGGCTAGCAGTCTGGCACACATGGGTGCTCAGTATTTTCCGTGGGTGCTCGAGCTCCGGAGCAAGGAGAAAATAGCTCCAATGAATACAAAGACATGATTTTTATTTTTTTTATGTAGTCTTTAAATCCTGTAAGCTTCCCAAAATAATTCCCATTCAGATATCTCCAAACCAATGCAGACATAACCAGAACTACCTGAATGGTTAGATACCAATAGAGGTGATTTGTTTTCTTAAATTCTATATTACGATGGTTGCATTTCTATGTGAAAAAAAAAAAAAAACATGCTAGTGCAGCTTTAAGTTTTGTCCTAATACCGCCAAAGCATTTCATAATGTAGCCAAACAGTAAAGGTGAATGTCAATGGCCTGTGCTTTCTGTCTGTGATCCCCTCAGACTGGAGGAGTCCAGTGCTGCTCTGTGTGCGCAAATGGAGCGTTTGGAACAAGAGATGGAGCAGGAGAAGAAGAAGCAACGCATGCTGGAGATCAAACTACGGAACTCAGAGCGGGCGCGGGAGGACGCTGAGAACCGCAACCGGCTGCTGGAGAAGGAGATGGAGGATTTCTTCTCCACGCTAGGAGATCTGGCCCTGGGTGCGAGGACTAGTGACATTTGATACGGCATCCGTCGTGGCCCAAACGCGTCAAGGCTTGTATTTCTGGGGGAGGGGAGGGGAGGGAGGGAGGGAGGGGAGGGGAGGGGGTTGGGTGTCTTTCAAGGGCTCATGTCCTCCTTTAGCGTATCAGGGCGTTCCTTCAAAAGAAAAAGAAAAGAAGAAAATAAAGGAATCGGCCATGTTTGTGTACATTCAGGACAAACTCAAAGGGAACTGGAATATGGAGAGAGGAAATTCTGAAGGGGCGCAAAAATATATGGAATTTGGACTGACTGTGCGGCCCTTGTCAGAATCGTCTCCATTGAGCACCGAGCGTTTTTGAGTTTCTCACGCATGCTTGAAATGGACGGGTAAGATAAAAAAAAAAAAGACGGCGCTCTTGTGGTTACACTCCTTGATGAGTCCAGGGTTTGTCTTTTGAAGGCAGTATTTTAACGGTTCAGGTGCCTGAATGTGATGGTGGAACGTAATGTCATTTCTCTGACATTTTCTATAGGCCTACTGGAGAGCACTGACTGCTTTAACCACTACTTTCCAAGGACGTTATGAATGGATTTCTTGCTGGAACTGTACGACTCATTAGAGACCATGTTAGACAGACAGCCAACTGATATTTATCTTTATCTGATATTTGTCTTTAAGGAATAGTGCTACATTTTTTAGGGAATACACTTATTTGCCTTCTTGCTGAGAGGTTTGATACCACTCTCATGTCTGTAGGATTAATATTAGGCTAAAGCCAGCAGCTGGTTAGCCTAGCCTAACATAGAGACAGAAAACAGGGGGAAAAGAGTTAGCCTAGCCTAGTACACACCTTTTAAAAAAAATCTGCTAACCAATACTTCTAAAGCTAACTAATAACATTAACATAACATAACATTTTTTCGTTTTACTTTGGCCGGCGCTTGGGTAACTCTTCCAACTGCACATTAAGCTAGGCTAACCAGCTGCTTGCTGTAGCTTCATATTTATCCTACAGACATGAGAGTGGCGCCAATCTCCTTATCTTACTCTCAGCAACAACATGAACTAATGTATTTCCTAACATATCAAGCTATTCCTTGATAAGGCAGGGTCAGTTCAACCAAATAAAAAAAAAAAAAACATTTTCTCACTTGCCTGTAGCGATAGCTAGTTATAAAAATTGCTTTGTTTTTTTTAACAGGCTTTGAAGTTACGAAAGAATTCTGTGAAATATCCAGAGTTGAAAAAGTAGTTTTTTTAATGCTGTGAGCACCAGTAACAACATTTGAATCACTAAAATTTTATCTTGGCTGTCTCAAAACCTGTCCAAATTAAACCTAAACCTAGCATGGGTAGACAAGAGCGTCCCTATGTTCCCACATTTCTAAGATATTTCTTTTCAAAATTAGGCCCTATATTTCCTTTTTCCATAAATTTGTATCATATTTTATCCCCCTAACCCTAAAAAAAAATGCTGTGGGAGGATAGGGTTTAAGTTGAAGGGAAATGTAGAGAACAAGACCTAATTTTGAAAATGTCCTAGAAACATAGGGCAGTGGGAACATAGGGCCTAATTTTCAGTGAAAAAAAACATCTTAGAAATGTGGGACCATAGGGCTGTGGGACCATTGGGCTGACCCCGGCTAGACACCACCAGGGGTAACTGAGAAAATGAGTTCTTTATAATCGGAGTGAACTGACCGTTAAACTGTACACTAGTAGCTTTAGCAGAAGTTCCTTCACTTGCATTTATCCCCCTGTCCTGTATTTGTGCTGCAGACATTTATATCTGGATGTTTTACTATAGAATCAAATACGTTTATCAAAGGCAGGTTTAGAAAACTAGGTTTTCCAAACCATTCCTTTTGGGGCAAAACTGAAGCAGTAAATGGGTGGAACCTCTGCAATAGCTGCCTCTGTACCTTCTGTATCCTCAGGCCGTACCAGTGCCTCTACACCTTGTCACCATCTGCACGGCGTCCACGTCCATTTGATGGCGAAGCCTCAGTCTTCGGGTTCACCCCGACCCTCACAGATGTCAATATACCCTTTAATGGACGGATAAATACAACAGCGACAATGAAAAAAAAGAGTTATTCAAGCATTTTCAACCGAGCACATGCTGCCTAGGACACGGGACACATGGCTCGGGTAAGGCGAAGGCCATTGACAGTACACAGTAAATACCAAAGCTGGACCGCCTCAGCTGTTCGCTCTCTAAAAGATCAGAATGGCCTGCCTGGAAGCCATGTTGATTTTGGCACATGAAGCTGAACACTGCCCTCAAAGAAACAATGGAATTTCCTGGCTGTGCCTTCAAGTGTTTTTAAGTAGGAAAAACTGTAGTATTGCTTGCTTGTCCAGAGATGTAGTGCATATATATTTGCCCATAGTACACCGAGTGGCTGCATTGTTTTTTTTTGTTTAAATATGGCAACAAACTGCTGAAGATGAAGAACTTAATCTCCCTAGAAGGTGCCAATTCTTGTGAAAGTGAATTGTGAATTGAATGCAAGTTTTGAACTAAGAATGTATCCTTGTTGTGAATGTAATGTGTTATTGATGAAACCAGCCCTGTGGAAGAAATTTATGAAAATTATGTAAACGCCTACCAGAGAAGGGGGTGGTGGTGGGAGTTCTAATCACTGATGGTTTTCAGTTCATCCACTTCTTCAACCCACATCCCTGACTCCAATCGTCTTACTTTGACTTGGCCATGCTGGACATGTGGTGAATTATGGGATGCACCACACATACAGTCATGTGAAAAAATTAGGACACCCATGCTAAAGTTGACTAAAAAGAGGAATACAAAAAAAATTATCTTTTGGAAATTGATCTTAATGCCTTAATAAAAAAAAATGAGGAAAAATCCAACCTTTCAGGACACCAATTTTCTTTGTGAATGAATAATGTATCGTAAATAAATAAATGTTCTTCCTTAAAATACAGGGGGCATAAGTATAGACACCCCTATGTTAAATTCCCATAGAGGCTGGCAGATTTTTATTTTTAAAGGCCAGTTATTTCATGGATCCAGGATACTATGCATCCTGATAAAGTTCCCTTGGCCTTTGGAATTAAAATAGCCCCACATCATCACATATCCTTCACCATACCTACAGATTGGCATGGGCTACTTTCCATAAAATCATCTCTCAATGCAAATCAAACTAGCTATTAGGCTAACTGAAATAAAACCATGGGAATTTAACATAGGGGTGTCTATACTTATGCCCCCTGTATTTTAAGGAAGAACATTTATTTATTTACGATACATTATTCATTCACAAATAAAATTTGTGTCCTTAAAGGTTGGATTTTTCAAAAAAAAAATTTAATTAAGGCATTAAGATCAATTTCCAAAAGATAATTTTTTTTATTCCTCTTTTTAGTCAACTTTAGCAGGGGTGTCCTAATTTTTTCACATGACTGTACCTACATCCCATCAGGTAGCTGTGATGTGTTTTATGGCTCTGGTCCATTGGACACTTATGCGTTTCCAAAATGAAGAGTTGCAGATATCTCTTTTGTGAGAATTGCATGTGGTTACATTGTTAAAAATGTCTTTTAGCATCTTATCACGAATCAGAAGAATGCCCAGAAGTAGTTGGTAGTGATGCTTATTTCTTTTAAGGGCCCAGCAAACAGTATAATTACAAGTGGAAGTGTGCTGTTGTTTAGACAATGTGACTGTATTTATTTTATTTTTTAATATTTTATAAAGAAACTTAAAGCCAATGTTATTACATGACCCTCTTTAATTGCACAGGTTTACAAGGTAATTGTCCTCCAGTTCACAATATGATGGTCTCAATCTATTGCAGGTTCTTTCGATTCCAACAGGGACATTTATTTCCCTTCATGTATGTCTCACGGCTAAGGCTAAAATGTTTCCTACTGCTCTGCTGATTATCTATGGTGCTTATTTATTATGGATTTCCACTATTGTAATGAATGGACATGTATGGGAATAAAGGTGACGAAGAAGAAAAACAATGGTGGTATATCCGTGAACTTTGGCAGTAGAAATGGCAAAGTGACAGCATCATCTTGCTTAAAGATCCAAATGAAAAGGAACCTTAAACGTCCTGGAAAAGTTAATATAGCTATTAATTCTGCATTTGTAGACCGACTTTGACATGCACTGACAAGTAGGGGTGGGATTTTATTTTTATTTTACCAATGATTCACCTAAATATGTTTATACGGTACCGCTGATGGCGACTACATCATATCAGTTTCCAGCAAAACACAGCGAAAGCAGAAAATGCAGAAAATCCATGTTATGTACAAATGAAATAAACGTGATGTGCATTCTTCTTAGAAAACAAGTAGTTTTTGGAAATTTCTTATGGCACATTGTCTCTAGTAGTGTATTATTCAACTTTTGTTTTTGTATAAGAAGGAAAAGAAAACTCAATACTATGCAATCCCAATACTTCTAGAATAGCAATACAAATCGAATACTGTGAAAGAATCGAATCGGGACAAAAGCATATCGTCCCAGCCCAAAAGGTCCATCAAATGCAGCGCTCGCTTGACCAAAGACCAAAAACTCCCTTCAAACCAGTTTAGTGCTATTTCAGAAAGCCCAACAGAGATTCCCCATCGGTCTAGTAATATGTTACGTTTCTCCGTGTCAAATGCAGCACTGAGACCAAGTACTACTACAGTAAGACTGAAATCTTGCCCCCGGTCTGTATTTAAGCGGATATCATCTAATAACTGACGCAGTCTCAGTGCTGAGGTGTGGTCGAAAACCTGAATTAATGACAAGAAACTGTTAAGCTGTTGAAAAACTGCTTTTCAAATGATTTCACTTCAAAATGGAGGTTTGATATGGGCCTCTAATTACGCATTTAGACACGTCTATATTGTGGCTTGATGGCTGCGGTTTCCAGGGCCCGTGGGAAGACACCTGAGAGAACGGATATGGTTACAATTTGTAGAAGATCTGAGGCCAAAACTATTTGGAACACTTTTGAAAAAGCCTGTTGGCAGAATATCAAGCAGCAGGAGGATTTCAAATGTCCTCCAGTTTTTTTTTGTTAGCCTGGCTCCGCCCTCCTACGTACTTCTGCTCAATTTTCAGTTTCCTTCAGTACAGTACTCCGTCTGGGTTTGCGGTATATTCGCGGGTCAAATCTTTACCGGTCCAATCAGCGAACAGAAGGAGTGGCTGAGAAGGATGACGTTGAGGTTGTGCGCTAGTTTGAGTTGTAGTTCTGTAATGGAGGCGGAGAAAGATGCGAGCGAAGCCATTCGGTCCGTTGTGGCAACGCTGTCGAATATCCAGAAGTTAAAGCCCGAGCAAGAACAATCTCTGCTGGGTTTTGTCGGCGACCATGATGTTGTGGCCCCTCCTCCCTCCACGGGGTTCAGTTGTGTGTTGAAGGAGTTAGCTAAGTCAAACGCTAGCGATGCTAGCCGACGTCACGACCAAACGTTAGCGATTGGTTATGGCAGATCCAGAGTGGCTCTGGGCAGATCCAATAGTTTTAAACTTCAACAGAGTACCCGCCTTCAAGGAAGTTAACACTTGTCAATGGAGAGAGGCCAGACCCTCTGTACAAATGAAATGCACCAGAGTCTGGTAGGACCAGGCTAGTTTTTTGTGGTCGATTGCAAAAAATTGTGCGATAGTATTTGAATTGGTTTTACGTTAGCCACATATTCAACAGAAGCAAACATTTCTATAAGATATCTACTTGAGTCATCAAACCAAATGGCGACCCCACACTCCAGTCGCACTCTAATAAAACAGAAGTTCGGTGGGGCTGACTCGATAAGAACAGCCGCTTGGTCTAACCAAGTTTTAGTAAAAACATATAAAATAAAGATTGTGCTAACTAATACAATCGTTGATTAAAGAAGCTGAGGTTAAACAAAGCTAGTGTTAGTGTGTGGGACACAGTCTTTGGCTGATGCGTTATAGATGCTCCATTTGCAGTTGCTACTTGTTTCTTAGTGGATTCACCATTACTTTTCTATTACCGATCTCAACAGAAATCGAGGAAGCTTTTGGTACACAGAGCCTGGACCAGCACACATCAATTACAGGAAAGAAGTAGACACAACTATTATTCAAAGTGTATTTCTTTTATTTGCAGTACATGTTTTTTTTCTTTTGTTTTTTTAAAGAGGTGGCATCATCAGATCCCAGTGCATGTATTCTAGTAGTGCACTTTGCGTTTTTTTTGGGATGCGCAGATCAAGGAATTCTTAAAACTACTTGCATGGCTGGATTCACTAGCAAACATTACAAACCAGCACCATACATATAATGATTTATTGTAGGTATTTTATTTCATTACTCATCTTTTTTTTTTTTTTGTTTATTAACATTATTGTCCTTACCACATTCCAAATCGAAACCCATCGGCCGTGTTGTGACTCAAAGAACTCCCCGTCTCTGCGTCAAACCTTGGCCGACAGATTTGTTTGGGCGGGTGAGGCTGATTACGTAACATCATGACTATAAACAAGTCACAGAAATAAAAATTGATCTTATTCATAAAAATAAAAAAAAGGAAAACATGGATTGACAGTACCAAACATTTTCTTTACCTTCAGGAGACAGCTAACAAAGGCTAGGCCCATCACACACTACTAGCACAGTTTTCTGAAGGTATTGCACATTTAGTTTAAAAACCCCCAAAAAATTAAAATAAAATAAAAGAACAAAAATGACATATAACAATTCTCTTACTTCTAGGTGAAGTATACATAATGTACAAAACTAGAAGTCTGTTGAAACCGACAAATAGTACACTTTCAAATAAATAAATAATGGAATCTGTTATTCACACGTCTTCGATAGCTAATTCTGCAGGCGACTAAGTATATGCAAGAACTGGCAGAAATTCAGCGTGAGGTAGTTCATCAAAGCAGACTTAAATCAGAATGACATTGTTTGGAGAGATGCGGTAATTATAAAAAAAAAAAAATAAAAAGCAAACAACAACCTAAGAAGAAATAAAACATGAGAAAATACTCCAATTATAGCCCCTAATGTTGGGCTAAGGAAATTAAGAGCACTTTAGACAAAGTTGTTGTTTTTCTGACTGATTATTTTTAGCTAATATGACAAATGGGCTAATATGACAAATGGATACATACCACTGATTTTCTCCCTGCTATTACTGTCTTCTTACAGCTGTGACACTGATTAAGTCCTAGTTTTCACTCATTGTTTGTTAAAATACTACTGCACATTTACTACCGGACAATTTAGTTTGTTGCTGTGGGAATCTACAATAATGTGCTGCAGACTGAATTTAGTCTTGTACTGTACTAATCTTCCTCTGCAGTTGCTGCCACTGCATTTTACTAGCCAAACCTTTCATTTTCGTTTTGGGTGACTGAAAAGCGCATGAGCTACTTGCACCAGCTGTTCGTAAGTTCAAACTTACGGTAGCCTAGTTTTAACGTGTTTACAGAGTGGAGATTTACTAAATTAAAATGGGCTGCACCACATAAACTAGTTATTAAATAGTGTTAATGTTAGCTTGCATATATAATAAATGTTAACCGTTGTGTAGCTATCATTAGATCGCTAATATATCAAATGTTAACCTTTGCGTAGCTTAGTGACAAAGCTAACATTAGCTTGCTAATTTATCATATTTTAACTGTTGCATAGCTTAGTGACAAAGCTAACATTAGCTTGCTAATTTATCAAATGTTAACTGTTGCGTAGCTCAGGGACAAAGCTAACGTTAGCTTGCTGATAAATTAAATGTTAACAATTGTGTAGCTAACTGACAAAGCTAACGTTTGCTTGCTGATACATTAAATGTTAAATATTGTGTAGCTCAGTGAAAAGGCTAATGCTTGCTAATATGTTACCCGTTTCGATATTCTGACCATACACTTGATAAAATGCTGTTTAATAAAAATGTAAACTAGGAAGATTTTGAAATTTTAAACAAATTACACAAAATTACCAAAAAATATATCAAATTACAAAACGTTATGCTGTAACATGTTGAGACACTTCTCACTTCTACTGAAATGTATGGATATTACTGATTCTGAAATACATACTTCTCTATGTATGCATAAATAAATAGAACAAAGTCATAGTTACATTTACAAAGGATTCACAGTTATGTTTAATTAATCGTTTGGCCTACTAAAACTCATTTTTTTGAGTTATGTTACAGCTTGTGACTCTATAGTAGCTTTTAGTAGCTTTCACTTTACATTATTGACAGATTATGATCAGATGATTTCAAGCAAGCAATTTACCCATTGCTTTTTGCTTAGAGATTTTTACTGGATAAGACATTCCTTAGGTTAAAATGGTGCAACCCAATTAACTAAATCATTAGTTTGAAACTAGCTAGGTATTAAAACACAAACACACACACATTTACGAATAGCTGGTGCATAGCTGGGTTATGTCTGTGTTTAGCCTTATATATTTGGCAGCCGATGACTTGTTCAAGTAGAGCACAGCACAGAGCACACAGCATTTTATGCAACAGCCTATAGACAACCTTTCTTGAAACTTTGCTTTGCAAAACGTCCTTATCAAAGACTAGAGAGGTTCTAGAGACAGTTCTGTGTTGCACGTTTAGACGATCCTAATACAGGGATGTTTATGCCAACATCCACAACACCTGCTCATTTACCAAGACAGTACAATACATCCTAACTCTGCATTTTGCAGATAGGAAGTTTAGCTATGCAAACATGTCAAGCAGGCAGAATGGCTGCATGAAACCTCAATAAGCGGAGCAAAAAGTTTAAATTGAAGAGAACATGGACTCCTTTTTGTTTTATTCATTTATGGCCGTGATATTCATGATCTCAAAAAGTCAACAAACCATTACACAACTTGCCTAGATAGCTTTCAGCTAATATGGCTGGTTTAAAGTAACTATGGTTAGATCATTTTTTTCAGTTTGTACCACAAGTTAAAAAAAACCAAAAAAAATCAATTAGCCAGAAACGCCATTGGTTGTTTGGCTCTGCCTATTAGATACGTGTCCGTCTGCAACTCCACCAGTGAACAGTATCCTAAACCATCACAAAACACTGACAATAATGCAGTCGAAGAGTTCCCTCGTTTAGTTTGATCCAGTAGTTATATTTGAAAACTTCCTGTTCAATATTTTCTTTTATAATCATCACATTACATCAGTACTTAAAGAAAATCCCCCCCAAAAAATGCATTAACCTATATTTCGGTTGCTGTCATTGCAAAGAAACACTTCTTTTTACTTTGATGAAAGACCTTGATAAAACTGCCTTTTCTTCCGAAATGACTCAAACACGTGCTTAAGCATCTCAACGTATATACGCCATCACTTTCTTACCCTGCAAGACACAACAGTCTCCCCTCTGAAGGGTCAAAAATCAAAAACAAGTAGAAAAATATACAATACATTTGTGAGAACTACAACCCCATCATACATCACCGGTTCGTCGTTGTTAACCAGACACCATAAAAACCTACACGTAATGAATCCACTTCCTCCCCCGTACTCAGGAATGAATGACAAACAGGCACTTTTCCTTTCAAATCTGAATCAAGAAACACTCCAAAAAAAAAAAAAGGGCACTATTATTGCATACAGTCACGAATTATTTGTTTCTTTTGACTCTGGTTGTTTGTGCTGATAGGTTTCAGGTTTTTTTCTTTTTTCTGTCTGTTATGCAAAGGCCAACCTTTAGAAGAACATTTCCAAATTCACGAAAGCACATTGCTAGCAACAGGATCTGGTAGTAGGACATGTTTGCACACTGTTCCATCAGGCTGCAGAATCACTATCCCTCCAAGACACCCAATTTCGACACGTTCACATGCATTCTCATTTCCCGCAATCCCCTACTTGACCGAAGCACATTCTACTCAACACCGTCACCGATTTTACAACCTCACACAACTCGTCTACGTCTCGATAAACCTCCCAAAGCGCGACAAAAAAAAACAACAAAAAAAAAACATTCTGAACTGTTAGCAATACCTCACAGTCAAAGCGAGCCAGTGGAGAACGCGCATCCAGTCCTCCAAAGCAATACCACCACTCCAGTTCCATAATGTCACAGCCTGTTGCAGACAAGAAGAGACACTTTAAAGCACTTAAAAATACAGAAGTCTTTCAAAAAAGCCCCACAGTTACCATGGCGGGACCTAACTGGGTCATTATCAATCCCGTGGCTTAAATGTAGAAGGTGAAATGAATTATATGGCGAGTGAAAATCGTTTCTGAAATCCTATCGTGTCCGAACAGTAAGTGAAGAATGAGTAAAATATAAAGCTTTCATCGTTATTTTTTCTTTGACAATGTAGGAAGTAGTAGTTACTCGCAAGCGGAAAAAACTTTTTTACAACTCAAATCGAAACGATCTCAGTTCAAATCAACGGATATGTCGTATGCCCTCAAAACGATATCCATAACACGTGAGATAAAACGGAGGAGGGGAGTACTGAGACCATACATCTGCCAATTCAATTATGTTTCAATGGCTCACTGCAAACCGGTATCGGAGATAAAACTACATCTACCGTAAAATCTGTACAAACTCAGTCTACATGTATATGGCAAGTTGTAAAAGCAGTAGCTTACAAATTAACAAATGACTTCCAACGGAAAAATAGATCACATTAAAACATTTTACAGATATTTCTTTCAGTTCTCACGGTCAGTTAATGTGAACCGGAACGTAGTGAAATCATAAAAATTCTCATATCATCATCTTAGGTTTCGGAGAAAAAAAATTAAGAAATGCCACAATAAATTACAGCTAGGACTCAAACAAAAAGAAATCCTTATTTAAAAAAAGAAAACAAAAAAGACTATAACTGTAATAAAAAATGAAAAGAAAAATATATCTGTCCAGCTAGCTGGCTAATCGCTACTCTACTGAAGACAAGCACAGAGAGAGAGAGAGAGAGAGGGAGGGGGGGGATGCAGGGGGTGGGGCCAGGAGCCAGTGTCGGGCAAGCGGTCTTGGATGTGACCAGGGGGCGAGGCCCATCCCAGGACCAGGAGGGGGTGTAGATGATAGTCATCTGCAGCAGCCCAGGGGGCCGGTGGCTGCCAGAGCAGCGCCGGTGCTGGCCGTCTCTACAGGCTGCTGTCTGGGTCGGTCAGGGTCGGGTCGGGGGACACGGAGGAGACGTCGTTGACGGAGGCGGAGGAGGGCGTGGAGGTGCGGTGCTGGTGGTGGCTGCCGCTCACTGTTGCACCTGTGCTGTGGGACACAGGAGAAGGCCTGTGGTCAGCTGTGGAAAGTGAACACGCAGCACGGGCTGCTGAAGCACCTTTATATGATTGGAATCAAATTCACTAAGTCATGATAAGGAGATGGTGCTCCTTCTTCTCTGCATATAAACTTGCATTTACACTTATATTGGGGGGGGGTGGGGGGGGGTTTAGGGTCTACATAGTCTGGATCGTTGACAATTCATTTATCGGATAGTCGCAGGAAGATCCGATGACCCTCGCCTTGCAAAGCTCTTTTGTTTCGGGAAACAACTAAAAACCGTAGAGATAGCAAGCTATTCGCTGAAAATGGCAAGTTTAGAAGAAAATTTGGATCGCGCAACAAGGCAGGCCGGCTTGATTATTTCGGGGAACGGTCGTAAAGATTCACAAAGAATATGTTTACGGCATTTACTTCTACCTGGGACAGTTTGGACGGATTGGTGGGGATTTGCTAGGGACATAATACACACTGGTAAGAGCAAATGAGGTTTAACCATGTATCCAGCTAATTTAAACAGCTCATGTTACTGTATTGTGTGAACAGTTAATTTAATATTGTATGTGGCATTGTTCTTTTGCAGGGTGCAAATGTTCCGCCAAGACCATTTTGCAGAGCCACCGGCACCCAAGACGAAGGTGTAAAGAAACCTTACTCTGCAGCGCTGTGGAGATGGGTCTGGCAAGCAAGACTAGGGTCTCGAGTACAACCTGCTTGCATGTCTTTGGACTATGGAAAACTACAGGAATGCAGGAGAAGCTATATCAAATATGGATAGGCCAGAATAAAAAAATGGCATGGACCGCATGCTGCCTCGCAATATCATAATATACCAGACATTACATTTTTGCTAAAAAAATTGCAAGTTCTATTCAAATACATTTAGTTACAGCTTCTCTACACCGTTTTTACATAACAAAAGAAAGTAATGAAATGAAAACAGTAGGCTTGGAAGGCTGGTTTGGCAATTACATATATCAGAGACAGTTTATGCCGGGTCATAACAGAACATGTATTAAGTGTCTAACTAGAGGAATAAGTGTGCTAATTGTCTCAGTCTCCTGCAGCCCACATACTGTATGCATGATTCCAGTAGTAGAGAAATTACCGAAATTAGTACAAAGATGAGCTGAATAGTGAAAAACGCCTTTTCAGAATGATTACCACATCCAATGCAGAACTGTAACAGCGCACTGTTGATTTATTTACGTTACACACATACTGTACATGCAATCTCTCACACATACAAGAAACGCCACTTACCTATGGACGCTGGCTGTCCCCTTATGACACCATTCTTTGTCCTTTCTTCCCAGTCCAACACTTCTTTGTATATCAACTCTGTAACAAACAAGACACAATCATTTACTGCAGTAAGGAGCTGAGAGAAAAAGAGAGAGGGCTGTATGCACTCATACCACCTTACAGGCTTTTATTTTTTTATTTTTAAGTGCAACTCTGTGCTACTCATCACCATTTTGTTCTTCATTTTTTTTATTTTCCATAACTGTGTGATCTGGCCTTACTCTAATACTGTTTTTCTCTCACCTGGTGAAACACACATGGCGAATTTAACAACATCTCTAAGGAGAGAAAGATGCAATGAAACATCCTGCAGCAGTGTGAGTGTCGGATGAGGAAACGCTCCAAGTGTGAATCTCCTGCTGTCATTGCTGCCCCCCCCCCCCCTTACTTTTTCTGTGGTGTTACCCAGGGTTCGATCACAGGTCTGCTGTCATTTTTACATTTACATGTTGCATTTGATTTAAGTGACATTATTTGTAAGCAAAACATCCATTTGTGTTATGCTGATGATACTCCGCTATATGTTCCACTGAAATCCAGTGACAACTAGTCCCATATATGGCTGTTTATAAGATGTTAAGTATCTTACAGAGCATGACAATTTTAGATCATTTATTAGGCCTAAAAATGATATAAGTCATCTAAAATCCGGTCTGGCCACCTGTCCGTGTATGCCACCTGCAATTTGGGTGTAATCTACAATTCTGACATGTCTTTTGATTGATTTAAGTTGTATAATCACTTCTTCAGTTTCCCTGTTTTCTTCTATGTATGCTTCTATTTCATCACAGATAAACAATCTAGCGTATCGCAATAAAAAAATAACAGATTGATACTTTATACATTAGAATTTTACACAAGAAAAAGAACTTGAACGCAGATAATCTTAATCTAATTTCAGGTAGTGAAAGTAGGAAACCAGGAGGACACGTATGCCACATGTTCATCACTTATTTCCAGAGCAGAATTCAGGATTGTGAATCAGACATTAGTGCAATTAAGAATTCAGACATGCAGAGGAAAACATGCATATCTGGGGTCCGTGCGCCAGTTGCATGGTTCAATAGGGTTATACTTAGTGTCTTCATTAATTCATAGGTGTGTTTTGGGCCTAACATGCAATAAACCTATGAGAGTGTCATCTCCCATTCCCTTTAAAAGCCAGGCACGTTTGTAGCTTGGCGCATTGCTATTATGATAGCGGATTTGCTAAGCAGGAAGGAGAGATTTTCAGGAGAAGAAACTGATCTGCTCGCACGTGAAGTGAAAGCGCCCGAGCAGATCATATCATAATACTATTTCACATTGTAATTTTTTCATTTTTAATCTTTTGCATGTTTGTGTGCTGCTGCGCGTCCCTGTGTGTGTGTAACAAGTATAGTGTGCGCGCTGTGCACGAGCCTAGGCGCATTTTACTAATTCGCTGTTAAAATAACAATGAAATGCTGCGCTACTGACTTTAGACCAGGTTTTTGATGGTCATTGGCGCGATCACTTCCCGCTGCCTCAAGATAGCAATACGCCAAGAATGCACCTGAACACACCACCCTGTTAGACCAGCACGCCCATGGACGCACAGTTGGGCGCAGGTGCATTTGCTTTTTAAACCATGTGGGCTCCGGATGGGAAATTGACAATTGCGTCAGTCTTAAACTAGCAAAGACAGTTGCGTCGGGCTTTGTGCTGCACCGGGTGCAAGATAGGGCCCTAAATGTCTCACAGGCTGCGACACACAAAAATAGAAAAACCTTATGCAACACACACTGCAAAAAAGCTAAGTACTTCAGATATCAGAATCAGAGAGGAGAAACAGAGGATCTTTCCTACCTTTCCACTCCTCCACTGTGTGCTCTCTTTCATCCAGCTGCTTGTCTGTGATGGCGGGTGGTGGCTGGGAAAAGACAGACACACATGTTTTCTGTACTTGACAGAAATCCTTATTTGAATCATTCACAATAATTTTGGAAGATTGTGCTGAATGTACATGTTCTTATTTATCTGTTAATTTAATTTTTTAAGATAAAATAAAACTAAACTGAAACAGATGCTCATTCTAAACATCAGCGACAACTCCACATACTTGACACTCAAATTGACTGATGAGTGACCCACACTGGCTATTAATTACTGATACTGCCATTCAGAGAGCGTGTAGCCTTCGAGTTACAATGACAGTAAGTCTGAAAGTATGTTTGACTACCGGGGCGTAACGGTACATCGATCTGGATCGATACATCGATTCAATCCTCAACGATCCAATATTATCGATACAAAGAGCAAATTTCGATACATCTCGTCAACGTTATTTTGAAATTCCTACATTGTGTTTATTCCTTTTATCAAAAATAGTAGTTTTGTCTTTAATAAAAATGTCTGGAAGAGCTTGGTAATGAAACTGGCAAATCATATTTTAGTTTCTTTTTGTGAAAAAATATAAATGTAATTGACTGTGTTAAATGGGCTCATGTATCGTGTCGTATCGGTCGCAGGCCCCTGAATACATCCAGATCGTATCGTGGCAGACTTTGTGATATCGGTAAATATTGTATCGTTGTTCAAAGAATAGATATAATATTTGATAAAACGTGTGATTTACACACCAACGGACTACCATAAACACCACAGCAGGTGAATGAGAGTGAATGAGAAAACGGGAGAGGGGAAACTCCACTGCAGTGGCTTCCAGCTCAAACTGAAAAACTACAGACTCAGCTAATTGATGGAACAAGATAGAAAACTGCTGCATTAAACCTTGCTCACATTAAACCCACTGAATGCAGACATTTCTATTTTTTTCTGCTTCTGCAGTGCACAAATCTTTTCCAGGAAAATACTACAAACTTCAAAATTTATAGCACGCACGGAGCTGGAATAAACAAGCTCAAAGCCAGCCGTGGGACAGAGTTAGCCGTCCTCCCCAGTGTCAAATGGAGATCTGATGCATTTAGGCAGTGTCAGAGCAAAATCTGTACACAAATTTGCATTGTTCAAGGCTGTCAGTTCTGAAGAGCCATTTTATACCAGACAGGGGAGGGGAGGGAGGGAAGCAACAGTTCACTTCATCTCCCAATGCGCCTGATCAAAGGCAAAACCAATTTGCACTGGCTGAGTCATTGTGTTTTTTTCAAGGAGAGTGTGTCATCCAAACACATACAGACAACACATTTTGCCGCAGAGCAAACACACATTTTCAAAGAAGAGGAAATTGAGTTTTACGGTTTAGGGTCCTTAGATGGGAGGTTTTATTTTAGCTTTGCCTTTGAACTTAAAGAGTAACTTTGTTGCTGTTTTTTTATGAACCTGCACCCTATTCTCCTGTGTTTTTGTGTCGAAGTGACTGATGGGTAGCCTGGGAGAACCCTGACGAACTTCCGGGCAAATTTGAGATTTGCTCTGCAAGTCCGTCTGGCCAAGAGCCCGTTAAAGCCCATTTCCAATTTTTCCAAATCGAGGCACCAATCACAACCGTCGAGGCGGGCTTTACACGACGACGATAGCTGTTTTTTGTTTACATTCAACAATGACGGCCACCGCACCGAAGCGCATGGACCCGTAGATGCCGCTGTCGCTGCTACGTCACCCGGGTCGTTGGTCTGATTGGTTGAAGGACTATCCAATTGCGCCCAGAGGCATTCGAGCAGCGTTCCGTTGGTCACGCCCCTTCGGAAATGGGCTGTGAATGAAGCTTGCCCAGACCCACTCTGAGGAGGATCTGGTGTCAACCAGGCCAACTGATGGGAACAACAATCTTCGAAACTGGTCCGGTATTAAGCAAGACCGCGAAACAAGCTGCAATGTAACGTTATTGGGCAATTGCACACCTTCCATTTCCATCCATTAAAAGTGCAATTTTTGCCACTGACATGCTCAGACTATTATTCTTAGTGCCTGACAACATTGTAAAAAGGATCCCTACAGACATAGACCAAGAGATACTTTCTGTTTAACATGTAACAGCCCTGAAATCGCTAAGGCCAAACCCACCAGCCTCTGGGTTTAGAAATAAAGATTTCTGCGGGTTAGTTTGGGTCTAGGTCTAGTCATTTTAATGCAGGAATGTTTTACCATTTATGGTTTACATATGTGTTCGTATTATACCTTTAAAAAAAAAAAAAGAACCATTACTTAGTGAGTACTTACTGCCTCCACTTCAGTCGGGTCGTACCACACGTTGATATAAGGGTGCTGGAGAGCCTCGTCCACCGAGATCCGCTTTGACGCGTCTATTACCAGCATCTTGGATAGTAGGTCTCGGGCTTGGCTCGCTGACAACAAATTGTGGCAGAAAAAAGAGAAACGGTGAACATTAAAGGGGGATGTACTCAACATTCCGAACATTAATATAGCAGCAAACAAATATTTGCCAAGTAAAAAAAATATAGTGTAGTAATGGCTTCCTGAGCAGAGAATGAAGTCACACTCCCTCTGTGTGTTGTAACGCAAGCTTCTCTGTTCATTTTTTTTAATAGACGCGTCAATGTTAGCGCATGTGGCCGTGAAAAAAACAGTTATTTCATGTATTGGGGAATGGTCTGCGAGAGCCGCGTGGAGGCAATCCTAGCCCGCTGTTTTTTTGTTTCCGGTATATCAAGAACAGCCCCTTTAAGCTTTAAACTAGGGCTGCATGATATGAGGAAAACACGTAATTGCGATTATTCTGAACGATATTGGGATATGATTCACGGTATTGGAGGGAATGGTAATTTTTGGATCATTATTCTCATTTTGAAGATTTTTTTCTTTGGTGTGTAGGATAAGGTTTGTAAGCCGGGACGTCTCTGCAGCGCCACAATACTTAATTCAGAATGGTTTGACACATATTTTGCCTTTAACTGGTATTGCGCGATAATGGACACAACGTAGGGAGGGACCATTTAAAAGTTTTAAAGACCCCCTTCACTCCTCTGTATTTGGGTATTTTAGGACATTATTATCATATGTTCTATCTGGAAGCCTCGCCAGCGAGGGCTATCAAAGCATTCCGAGCCAAACGGGAATATCAAACACATGCAGCTTAACAGGAAGTACTTCAGGGGGGAATACACGGTTGTCACATATTTCTCTCTCTGTAAATTTACGAGGACAGAAAAACAGTTTTTTGTCTTGCAACAGCTACACGGCGCTCGCTGTGACTGTTCCTGTCATCTCCTCTCCATTTACACACGAAGACACGCTTGAGGTTAGATTCTCCCTCACAGTAAACAACTTGGTCCTGAGCCGTCAGCTTCTGTAATAAGTGCTTAATTTGGGGCAGCCACCGAAAATTGATTCGTCACTTGGGCTTTGCTGTCGGCGAAACGCAGCGTGCAACACAAACGGATGCAATATGGAGGAAAAGTTCATCTTTCAGCTTTACAAGCGATTAGATACATACCCACCGAGCCACTATGAGACCATTATATTAATCCTTCAATTACAAAAGTAGCCATTTTTACTACATTTACTTCAAAAAGAAACAAGAACAAAAAAAAAAAAAAGAAGTATTTTATTACATTTCAAGTGGTACTTTTTGCAAGTAAACTCATGTTTTGTCTTGCGTTCTGAATGAAATAAAAAGCTCAAACGGCAAAAGCACTGAGGGGAATGTTCACAGTTCAAGGTTGTTTTCACTGTTGATTTGCTCAACTGTTTTTTTTAAGTTCAATAATTGCACTCATTTTTCAAAAGACAATGAGTAGTCGTGTTAAATAAGCACGCTTTCAGTATTTATTTAAAAAGATAATTTTTAGGCTTTTCAGCCTTCATTTGAAAGCTAGGTGAGAAAGGGGAGAGCGGGGGAGGAGGGAGAGACATTCAGGAAATAGTCACAGGTCGGATTCGAACCCTGGACCTCTGCGTCGAGGCATAAACCTCTAAGTATATGTGCGCCTGCTCTACCCACTGACCCAACCCGGCCACACGCACAATTTCAATATTGACCAAAATAGCGAAGCAGGCCTAATAAAACTCACTACAAACACTGATTGCCTCATTATTCATAATGCCTTGAGATGTGATAAATCAGCCATTTGCATTTAACAAATGGTTCCCCTTCAGGCTGGACAATTGCTGCACCTGAAGAAGAGGAACCAAGCCCAAGAAATGGTTTGAACTCTTAGCAGGCACTAAATATACAACCTCGCAGAAGTTATTTTGTGCTTTCGGTAAGCCTTTACAAGATGATATCGTGGACAGTAAGAGAGAACAACAGAAGCTTGTTTTTACCTTTCAGTTTGTTGTGTTCAGAGTCTGCAGGGAACAGGACGTCAGGGAAGAGCTTCTCGAAGCTGTAGCCAGCATACCGGGGCCTGTTCTCCACGTAGGTCCTCACCGACTGGTTGAGCTTCATCAGGAACTCCTGAGACGGGGTCCCCAGCTGCTCGATCACCTTGTTCCACTGGTCGATATCTTAAGGTTGGCAGGTGTTAAGTAAAAAAAGCACTGGGCTGGGCTTGGACAAACGGACTGGCCATTCCAAAGGTGGGGTGGGTCATTTTGAACGGATGAAAGCATGGGGAAAAAAAGGAAACTCCCGCACTCTGCTCTTGCTTATAGCTAGGGCTGGGCAACATAGAGATATCATATCGACATCGATATATGACGATGGATATAGTCTTACATTTTGGATATGGTAATGACACAAATGCTAGACCGTCTGACAGCCGCAGACTGTGTGAATTACGGCTTATATCGATATATATATGGCTAGATATCGTCTTAGATCTTCGATAGATCAATATGTTAATATGATAAGTGTTGTCTATTCCTGGTTTTAAAGGCTACATTACAGTAAAGTGATGTCCTTTTCTGAACCTACCAGACTGTTCCAGCTGTTCTATTATTTGCCTTTACCCACTTAGTCTTTATATCCACATTATTTATTAAAAATCTCATTGTGTTAATATGTTGTGAAAGCACCAATAGTCAACCCTACAATATCGACATTGATGTATTTGGTCAAATATAGCGTGAGATTTTTTTTTTTTTTCTTTCTGCATATCGCCCAGCTCTACTTAATAGCATCACAATTGATTAAAGAAAAGTAATGTTTCGTTCCCTCTGGACCTTCATCAATAGTAATAGAATAGGAAAATACTCTTGATGAAGGTCCAGAGGGACCGAAACGTTTTCTTTAATAAATGGTGGTGCTTTAAGCAAGAGCAGAGTGCGGGATTTTCCTTTTTTTCCCCAAAGTTTGTGATATTTTTTCAATGCATCTGATTCTGCACAACTAATGAATAATAAAAGAGTTTCTGGAGCTTCTACATCTGTACCGAGTTGTTCTAGCTTGGATTTGTTCCTAAAATAGTTTTGTAAATGCAACTGTATATATTCAGAAGGTTTGGTGAAAGGCTGTTTAGTATTGGTAGTTTTTCTTATGAAGAAAAGGTCATAACAGATTTAAATTCCAATCAAACCTGTGGAAATGAGTCTGGATGAATGGAGTGGGGTACACACACCATGAACTATGTTAGGTGAGACAGGTGATGCCCACCTGGAAACATGTATGCAACTCTTTTTCTTATGCACGCATGCACGCAGACATGCCTTGTTCACATCTTTACACATCCTTAAAGGTCCCATGACATGCTGCTTTTTGGATGCTTTTATATAGGCCTTAGTGGTCCCCTAATACTGTATCTGGAGTCTCTTTCCCGAAATTCAGCCTTGGTGCAGAATTACAGCCACTAGAGCCAGTCCCACAATGAGCTTTCCTTAGGATGTGCCATTTCTGTGTCTGTAGCTTTAAATGCTATTGAGGAGGAGAGAGGGGGGGCAAGGTGGAGGGTGGGGGTGTGGCCTTGACCAACTGCCATGCTTCACTCGTTTGCAAGCCATGATGTCTCTCTCTTTCTCATGGGTGGGCCAAATTCTCTGGGCGGGCAAAGCAGAAAGGGGAGGTAACCTTTCTCCTTATGACATCATAAAGGGAAGATTCCAGATTGGCCCATCTGAGCTTTCATTTTCTCAAAAGGCAGAGCAGGATACCCTACACCGATCGCCATTTCTAGCCACTGGGGGACCACAGGCAGGCTAGGGGGAACTCATTAATGTTAAAAAAAAACCTCAAAGTGACATTTTCATGCCATGGGACCTTTAACACTGAATGAACAACCAGGAGGAAAAGCCTGGTTCCAGAGCTCTGATTTACTCTGTGTGCGGGTGTTTTGCCTGGTTTGAAAAGCAATAGATCCATTAAATTGGGTCCTGTCAGAAGGGAAATACCACCTTCATGGAGAGAGGCAAGTATATTGGTCATACCGAAAGCGGGACTGTATCAATTATAGCTGCCAGTTGATGGAAACGCACCTAATCACAATTCTTCTTTGCGACATTCCAAAGGTTTGCTTAACAATTGAATAGAAACACAGCTAATGTATATCTTTAATAGCCCTTTTCCACGTATTTTCATTTTACTATACTACAAATAGGCAATAGGCAATGACTCCTTTCCTATGCCAGTAGACGAGAATGCCTTTCTGGTTTTCTTTCTAGTGTGTCACATTCAACGTCACAAACGCGCCAGAAAACAGGATTAGTAAATGATTAGTAAACGGCTAACAGGGTTAATTTAGAGACCTGCTACTATTTCAAGCTAGCCTCCGTTTCAATTAGTTTTGTTCAGACAGTATTTTCCCAGAGTTATTTTAATTAGGCTAAGCTTTCTAAAAACCTGAAACGGGACAGTGTTATGTTAGTAAGTTAAATTACTCTAAGAACGGCGTGGTCTTTAAAAGATTAGCAAACCTCTTTCTAGCACGTGTATTAACAAGGAGAGCCTAACCTGTCAGCTGTGCTGTCAATGCCTCGAGAGAACAAAGGAAGCGACTCAGAGCTCGCCGTAAAGCAGTATCTCCGGCCGTATATGTGTATGACGTCATTGATATTTTAAAAGGCTTTTTAGAACAAAAGAGCCACTTTAAAAAAAATCTAACACCCAGCAGTGTGTATTTTCTTTGCCTCCCCTTTTGAATGCAACATTCAAATTACTAGACAAAAATGATATCCTGAGAAAAGTGGATTTTGAGGGGTATAGCTCCATAGAGCCCCATTCATTCTGCACTCGCCCGTGAGCGCCCTATAGTGGTCCCAGAGTGGAACTGCAACCAGCTCAGAAGCCAGAAGTATTCTGAGAGTGGAACTTCTTCCCTTATTAGAAATTCTTTGATAGCGCACTAAATGTAAAAAATATGAATACACACGACAAAGCCGCTCCAGCCGACTGACCATGTTGAGAAACACAAATATAGCATCCATGCAGCGTACTCTACGCTAATTAACTCAGAACCAAGTAGGAACAACAAAAGAAGTCGGCTTAGTTTTTCGCAGAACATGCAACTAAACAACCAACTACAACTGCAGAATAAAGCACCCACATAATGTTAAAATATATACTCACATTGTGTTCATTCATGTACAAATAAAAGGAGGATAAAATTGCAGAATAGACCATTTTCATGACAAAGTTTTTACATGGTGAAGCAGAGAAACCACAGGTGTAATTAATTAACCCAGGCATGGTGCTCGTTCATTAGGGTTAGTGATTACACATGTGCTTTACCAGTGCAGACATGGTGACATGTGATAGTAGGAAAAGCACAGGTGTATTCAAACCCATTAATGATGGCTGCATTCCACTTAGGAGAGACCCTGGTATTGTGCATGCTGACTCACTGAAATAGCTTACTGGGACACTTGATGGAATTGAGCCATCGTTAAGGTTAGGGCTGGGCAATATATCAATATTATATCAATATCGTGATATGAGACTAGATATCGTCTTAGATTTTGGATATCATCATATCGTGACATGAGATAAGTGTTGTCGCTTCCTGGTTTTAAAGGCTGCATTGCAGTAAAGTGATGTACTTTTCTGAACTTACCAGACTGTTGTAGCTGTTCTATTATTTGCCTTTACCCCACTTAGACATTATATCCACATTACTGATGATTATCTATCTAAAATCTAAAAGTGTGAAGATATTTTGTTAAAGCCCCAATTCTCAACCCTAGAATATCGCCGCAATATCGGTATCGAGGCATTTGGTCAAGAACATCGTGATATCCGATTTTCTGCATATCGCCCAGCCCTAGTTAAGGTTATCAATTTCAGCTGTGCTTCTCCTACTACGACAAGTCAAAATGTCTGCTGTGTAAAAAAAGAAAAGGTCCATTCCCCTTCAACTCAGCCACTGGGAGAAAGGAGCGTCGACGCTGAATACGATGACTCATTAAATCACTCATTAAAACAGGCAGTGGCTTGGTAGGTTCCCCCCCCACTGAGTGGAAAGACATGAACAAGATGTCAGACAAGAGGATGATAGACAAGATGGCATTTTGGGGGGAAGGGGGGGGGGGGTTTGGATGGAGGTTCGACTTAAGGATACGATCAGTGCCTGGAAACAACACACTACCCCGGACCATTTCCGCCATGATGCATCCAACAGACCAGACATCAACTGAAAAATGAAATGACAACCACCAAATTAGCATGCAGGACTGAAAACAAACCTAAAAATATAGAAGGGGGTAAAATAACATGAAAAGAAAAATGATGTGGTGCCAAGTGATGTGTGTGATACATGACAAAAATGAGTTGCATGCAGTTGAGCGCACTCTCAAACCTGGGTCAGCGTCCCACAAAGCTAAAATCAAAATCACGACTCATTATTTTTTTTCAGCATTTTCTTTCTTTTCTTGCATAACCTGTTAATAACGTCGAACAACATGTGCTCAAGATCATTTCTTCTTCAGGTTCACTGAATCATAAGCGTTTAAAGTGAGACACTGACTGTCAAGGTCTTCTGAAAATCTTTTGTTTGTTTGTTGCAGAAATGCATTTTTAAACACCCTCAGGGTCCTCAATGCTATTCATTCATTGCGTTAAAACTGAAATATTCTGATCCATAAGGCCAGAAGTAATCATTTTGTTTAAGCTATTCATTTTTAAGTCACTCCCACATGTGCACTGCAGATACTGAGTCTCACAAATATTTCCCTAACAGAACAACAATTTATTCAGTACTGTGTTGTGGAGCACAACCAGACAATTTACTGTTCTGTGCGACTTGCTGCTATGGCATCGACAAAGACATATGGGAAGCAGTTTGAGGATAGACGAGGGTATTTTAATGCAGTTTAGTTCCAGGCTATGGAAGAGCAAGCTATTCAATTCTATTTCGGGTTCTTCAGGTGACTGCCATGGTGCTTGAGGTGAGTGGGGAGTGGAAGGAGGGAGGAAGGGAAGGAGGGACGAGTCGTGTGAGAGCGTGTGTGTGTGTGTGTGTGTGTGTGTGTGTGTGTGTGTGTGTGTGTGTGTGTGTGTGTGTGTGTGTGTGTGTGTGTGTGTGTGTGTATCTGTAGGAAGAGCAGGTGGGTGGTTGCAAGTCGAGGTGTCAGGCATATCTGAGAAATAGAATCTCTGTCGTTGCTCACAGGATATGATCTCCGTGCGATCCGTTTGATGAAAAAGAAAATGGTTTGAAGAGACGAAGGATGTTTTTTT
This sequence comes from Perca fluviatilis, assembly GCF_010015445.1. Taxonomy (NCBI): domain Eukaryota; kingdom Metazoa; phylum Chordata; class Actinopteri; order Perciformes; family Percidae; genus Perca; species Perca fluviatilis. The sequence goes on along the minus strand of NC_053132.1, from coordinate 21,977,399 downwards.
TTTTTGTTGTTTTTTTTGTGTGCTGAGTTTTGAACACCGCTGCAAGCAGCTCAAGGATACAATCCCTTCCTGGAAAAAGGATTTTGTGGCGAACCATTTCTGCCATAATGCAGCCCACAGCCCAAATATCCACTACATGTGTGCAGCATTAAAAGGAGGGAGAAGAGAATAAGCAAAGAAATGCAACAAGTCAGCAGGAAAAAAAATAAAAATAAAAAAGGTTTTTGCTTGAGAGAGTATTAGCATTAACAAGATTCTCCTGAGTATTGCCATCTCTTTGCTACATTATTACTATGTATCAACGTCATGACGTCTGTGCAAAAGGGAACATTTTATTCTCAGAGTTCTCTCTAAATCAAAAATCAAAAAAGCGAGATTTGCTAACTCACTATTATGCATCGGATGTTATACCTAAAGGTTTAACTCTCTGCTGGGCTACTGGAGCCCCAGTCCCATCTTTATCCAAAAAATGTTTTTCCCCCCAAAACATTTTGGGAAATACACTTGTCAGCTCCTTTGCCGAGAATTAGATGGAAAGCTTGATACCACTCTCTTGTCAGTCCTTCCAGAAAAATGCGGAGTTTTTTTGTGATTGTTGCGGGCAAAAATCCTTGATTATGCGGCACGTTTTCTTAAAAAATGCGATGGAATATACGGGATATTTATGCAATTTTATGCGATGAAATTGCGGGAACTTGCAAAAATTGCGGGAACTTGCAAAAAACTGCAGTTTGATGAAAAAGAGAGAAAAAAGTGATTCCCCCAACACCCTGCTTTTCTATGATGTTCACGTCGCATAATTACGTCACTTCATAACATTCCCATGGTAACGGGAAAATGGCTGCTCTTGTGTTCAACTTTCTGCTAAGATATATGTGTGACTTTTTTTGCACGGAAATCTGCAATTCATGCGGCGAAAGTGCGGCGTAGTTGAAAAAATGCGGCCCCCGCATAAATATGCGGACTTTGCCTGATTATTATTATTATTATTATTATTATTATTATTATATTATTGAATTATGCGATTGCATAATCGCGTTTTTCTGGAGGGACTGTCTTGTCTGTATGTTAAATAAGAAGCTAGAACCGGGAGACAGTTGGCTTAGCTTAGCATAAAGCCGGGCAACAGGAATAAACAGCTAGCATGGCTCTGTCCAAAAAATGTGTGCCGTTGTAAACAGAAAGCAGAGTGTCTGTGTTACTCCGCGATTGAAAATCATGGATGTATAAGTTGAAAATACAGAAAATACTTTGGAGAGAGAACAACACTGGCCAAACGCAAGACCGCCGATTCATTTGCTGCTGAAAAGGTATGTAAGCCCACCTAACCGATATGACTGACTGACGCGCATCGCCGTTTCCAAAAGGTCTCCGTTTCTGCCCGTCCAGACTACGAAGCAACCCCAGAGTTCTAAAATTAAAACAGTGTTGCCAAATAGCTCGGTTTCCGGGCCTCGGAAAAAGCCAGAGTATTGTGGTTGCCGGAGTATTGTGGATGCACGCCACAAACACAGCACAACATATTTGTTTGTAAACCAAAGTGTAGATGTAGCCTCGCATGTTACAGTATATTTCCTGGAGTCCTCCACCACATAACCCCCCAGCAAAACCACAACTTTGGTTTTATTTTGTTCGGATTAAAGAAACAAGATATAACGTGTTCGTTATTGAGCCAGAGGGAGGTGCTGGTTTGTAGAGTCTAACGAAGAGATATGAGAGTGGTATCAATCGTCCAACACATGGCAAATAAGCATATTTCTCCAAATGTTGAACTATTCCTTTATGGCCGACCTTGCAGAAACTGTGATACGTTCCAAGCAGGAGCACTCAGTGAAACGACTGAAGCATGCACAAGTGCCCGTATTCATACTGGCGTTTTTTTTTTTTTTAAGCCAGCCTGTATGCAGCTCAGGACAGGCAACCTCTTAATAAAACATCAAATGCATGCTAAAGCACTGCTGGGAACTGGAGTCCCCCGGACAGGAAGTTTCCCACAAAGCACCAATGCCCAACATGCCACCTCTCCCCCAGAGAGTGTGACATTAACAGGAAAAGAGGAAGAGTGTGTGTGTGGGAGTGTGTGTGTGTGTGTGTTTGGGAGGTTCTGTCGAAACACATCCCAGTGGGGGGTGGGTGGGGTGGAGCATGTCCATGCAGCAGGCCAGGCAGCCGCTCAGGAGCTCCTTATTGGCCAATCGCTGTCAAAAAAAAAAGCTGCCTTTTCTCCACTCACCGTTGGCCTGGTAGCCCATGCCCAGGATGACCTCAGGGGCGCGGTAGTAGCGGGTGACCACGTAGGGCGTCATGAGGAGGCCAGTGGCGGCTGTCCGGGCCAGGCCAAAGTCCAGGATCTTCAGTGTGCAGTCGGACTTCACCACGATGTTGCTGGGCTTCAGGTCCTGTACAGAAAACGCAGCGCCGAGAGAGTTAGCCCGCATTCACGGCATTTATTTTTTTACTAAATACATTGATGTCGATGTTGCGACAGTATTGTAGGGTCGACTATTGGTGCTCTCACAAAAATATTAACACAACGACAGTTTTGCTAAATAATCGTCAATAATGTGGATACAATGACTAAGCGGGTAAAGGCAAATAACAGAGCAGCTAGAACAGTGGCGGCCCGCGACGGCAAAATGTCTGCCGCCACGGTATAAAATAGGGCAGGCGCACAATGTAGTCGCGGTTGCCTTTGAAATCATCCTCCCGACATAATGCACACATTGGGGGTTGTTGTCCGGACAGACTAGTGTTAATTTCGTCAGACGAGACGAGACTAAATATGTTCGTTAACGACCTTTTTTTCCATGACTAAGACGAGACGATGACGAGACTGCGCCACTGTCCAAAAACGCTGACTAAGACTAAATTAACATGCATTATTGTTGACGAAAAAAGACGAGACTAAAATGTTTTGCATAAAATAAAAAGTAAGATAAAATCTCTCTTCATTTTCGTCTACAATCGCCTCTACTTTTTCATCATGCGATAGAATATTCAGCTACAGAGACCCAGGCGCCTTAACGACGGTTATCTACCGGACCGAATAGCAACGCAGATTTTGGTGCCACTTAAATGCCTGCGCTTCTCTATGATGCTCCTAAACGGACGTTAGAGTCAACCGAAACATCGCTGCACGGGGCGCTAGTTAACACTACACTTGGCAGCAGGTAACGTTAGCATACCGTTAGCTAGCAGTTTAATGCTGACAGCTAAACGGTGTAAAAGTTTGTCTCTATTTCACTGTGTAGGATTCCAACACGAGACGTACGACAGTCTGGAGCTGCCGTTGTCTGAAAAACAACACATATGTTGCGTTCACTTGAAATACGCCTCGCCAGTTTCGTGCTGCATTTATTTTATTGTAAAATATCCTTTTCCCCCTGCAGTGGTTGTTTTTTTCGTTTAACAGGAATTTACTGGTGAGATAATGAAGAGGCTCAATATTTCTATAACTTTATATAATGTATTTATTTGTATAACTATTTGACTGAAATGGTTATCAGAAATAATTTATTTAAAAAAAGACTAAAATGTTTTGACTAAAACGGCGAGACTTTTAGTCGACTAAAACTTGACTAAGATACCTTGAGTTCTCTTTTGACTGAAACTAGACTAAAATGACGGAAATAAACACAGCAGCCTGCGGTCGAAAAGACCAACTCAACTTTTGGACAAACACAACCCGACATCACGCTGCGGGGGCCAATCATGTAACCGGCGATCAGGGTTTTGAAGCGGTGTGAGAATCCCGTACAGGAAACAGGAAACATCGCTGCTTCTATCGCTGCCACAAGTTTTAAAACACCAAACACAAGCGCCGAACTGCCCGGGAGTTTGCGGAACAGCTGACGGGTTGCCAAACAACAAAGAACAGTCGATCTAGTCCCTTTTCTTTCTCTCTTCCTCCATGAAATGAGGCTGCCTTCAAGTGCGGTCGGAAACGCCAAGATCTACAGTACAGGCCAAAAGTTTGGACACACCTTTTCATTCAATGCCTTTCCTTTTTATTTTCATGACTATTTACATTGTAGATTCTCACTGAAGGCATCAAAACTATGAATGAACACATATGGAATTATGTACTTAACAAAAAAGTGTGAACTAAGTGAAAACATGTCTTATATTTTAGATTCTTCAAAAGTAGCCACCCTTTGCTTTTTTTATTAATAAGGGAAAAAATTCCACTAATTAACCCTGACAAGGCACACCTGTGAAGTGAAAACCATTTCAGGTGACTACCTCATGAAGCTCATTGAGAGAACACCAAGGGTTTGCAGAGTTATCAAAACACACGTTATTTTTTTTAATCTTTCTTTTGGTTAGGAATATCATTCTTCCATTTTGGCACAATGCACCAGAGATATAAAAGGAATAACAAATACAACACGGAAAAAGTATTTTTTTTTGTGTGTGTGGGTGGGGGGAAAATAAAATTCTCCAAATAAATTCTATATATGGGAAAGACGGGAGTTGGTGTTGTGGGGCTTGGATACTGGTGTTTGTTTTCTTCCAGGAGAAACCATAATTCATTCTTTTTTCTATCCTTATTTAACCATTCCCTGAGCTCAGTGTTATCATATCTTTGCTGCATTATATTCAGAAAGGCGTCATGCCATTTGGCTGACACTTACAGGAAGACCACCAAGAAATACAACACGCGCTGAGCTAGGACTCCGATAGTCTCCTTTCGAATGGGTCATAACGCTCCTGCTGAATGATAAGAAAAAAAACAAGGAGCTTTTGAAGTAGTTTGACTTGCAGATTGAGTGTTTCCCCAAATTCTGGAGGTTATCCTGACAAACTAAAGTGGCACTGTACCCATGTCATAACAAGACTTTGTGCCCGGCGGGGCTATGATTTACTGATGGCCATCTGCCAGTCGATTTATTACAACAAATCATTAGCCAACCATTCGGGTGGACTGGCTGGTATTCAGCATGATTGACATCGAGCAACAAAATTGGACTCTTCATCTGTAATTTCATAGCAATTACTTTTTGGCTTTATGATGATCACTTCTTGAATTGGGTGAATTATGCACTACTATTACACCTGCCATCAAAGTGCCCAAAAATGCCCAGGGGGGGGTAGCTCACTAGCAAACAATACCACGCTAACTACAGGAAATCTTAAATGCATTGCAGGTAGAAAGTCCTCACTTCTTGACAATGACATTTCGCCGGATGTCACTCTTTACAGCCGGATGACCGTTACCTTCCACTTCCTTCGTGTTGGCACTTTAAACTCCGGTGGATTTCTGAGGACTATGGTTAACTGCTCCTCAGATCTCTGCAGGGTAAATCCAGACAGCTAGCTAGACTAGCGTTTGGCGCCGCACATGACGATTGTAATTGGTTTAAAGAAATGCCAATTAACCAGAGCACGTTTTAATCCCATCCCGGAATGCTGTGTGGACTAGCCAGACCCTCCTCCGCAGCGCTGTGGAGGAGGGTCTGGCAATGCCAGACTACCCTTACCCTGAACAATGAGCTATCCTGACCTTAACAGAGGTGTCAAAAGTATTCCCATTCATTACTCAAGTAGAAGTATAGATACTAGGGTTTGAAAAGACTTCTATAGAAGGTGAAGTACCAACTCAAGCTTTTTACTCAAGTAAAAGTGTAAAAGTACTGGTTTCAAAACTACTTAAAGTATGAAAGTTAAATTAATGTAAGGAGGAAAAAATGCCATTAAAAGGACAAAAGCTTAGCCCGCCCCACAGGGGCCTAATAGTGCACTACCCCACCTCCACAAAAAAACGTTTTTCTAAAGGCCATAATGACTATAATAATGTTATATTAAAATCATACCTGCAAACTTAGAAGGGCTGAAAAAGGTGACACATCTCCTCTGTGTTTTTCAGACAACGGCAGCTACAGGCTGGTGTTAGAATCCTCTCCAGTGAAATACAGACACACTTTTACACCGTTTAGCTCTCAGCATTTTAACCGTGTTTAATCCAGCTGCTAGCTAACGGTATGCTAACGTTACCTGCTGTCGAGTATAGTGTTAACTAGCGTCCCGTGCGGCGATGTTTCAGTTCCCTCTAACGTCCGTTTTCGGAGCATCAGAGAGAATGATCAGGTGGCACCTAAATAAGGCACCGAAATCCGCGTTGCTATTCGGTCCGGTGGATAACGGTCGTTAAGGCACCGGTGCCGTATTAGCACCGGGTCTGTGCAGGTGCGATGGATCGCGTACAAACCAACAGGGTGTCGGAATGGTAGCTTATATGTTTATACTTCTCATCCAACCACAATCAAATTCACTCTCTCCGGATGGCGCGATTTATCTGGATAGGTTTTTGGTTGTTTTTGTGGGGTTTTTTGAACGATGACAAGCCGGAATGAAATAGGAGTAACGAGGCTATTTTTTTTTTTAAATGTAAGGAGTAGAAAGTACAGATAATTGCGTGAAAATGTTAAGGAGTAGAAGTAAAAAGTCTGCTGTAAAATAATTACTCCAGTAAAGTATAGATACCCAAAATTTCTACTTAAGTAAGGTAACAAAGTATTTGTACTTCGTTACTTGACACCTCTGGACATTAAACACTCAAGATCAATGTCTTACCAAGAAGACCAAGTGGGATTCACAACAAACGCACAGGAAAATGTATTCCAGAGGGGCTGCTTGGCAACTCTGATCATCTTGAAAGGGACTAAAGGAGCTCTCATCATAGAGACAAAGCCCACGAGAACAAGGGAGCTGAGTGATTGGCGATCCATGACTCATATTGCATCTGTTCACCTCGTGAAAGCTGTGCGTGCTGATGCGAGCCAGGCTGGTTTGCTCCGCCTCTGGCTCAATTAGTTCTGGCTGGCAGAGCAGGAGGAGCTCGGCTAATCTACTGCTGCGTCTTTTACTCAGGGTGTTTGACAGAGTGTGTGTGTGTGTTTTTGACTATCTGTGTGTGCGCATACAAAGGGATCCTTTGTATATTTCTGCTGGTGCGTGTGTGCATGTGTGTGTTCTGTTCTGTGTTCTGTTGTTTGAAGAAGCACCTGTGTGTGTACGTACAGTATGTGCGCGTTTTACGGCAACCTGCGCGTCACATCTCGCTCGGCGAAAACAACTTTCGAACGTACACACGTTCCACCAAAACAAGTTCCTTCCCCGCGGCTATTTTGCGGCGGCGCCGTGCGGAGCTTAGCGCCGCCCACGATGATTGCGATTGGTTTAAAGAAATGCCAATGAACCAGAGCACGTTTTTCCCTCCCATCCAGGAATGCTGTTGACTCGCCAGACCCTCCTCCGCGGCGCTGTGGAGGAGGGTCTGGCAAAGCGAGACTAGTGTTGGCGGACTTTTTATCTGCGGACTCCTCTAAATTTCCGATGCCGACAGACCCCGAGGTTGCTGAATCCTGAAATGTTAACTTACGACTGTGGATCAGCGTGAGCTCGCACACGTGTGCTTACGATATAACATGCGGACCGACTACCTGGAGCCGATACATGCGAACCCGTTTCACACGTGTACGTGTATATGAGCGAGCCTCACCCTGTGTATGATGCCGGCAGAGTGCAGGTGTTTGATGCCACACAGCATCTGGTAGAGCAGGTAGGACAGCCTCTCGTGGTCCAGCTCCATCTGGATCACCTGGCAGAGGTTGGCATCCATCAGCTCCATCACTATATACCTGCAGGGAAAACACAGAGGGTAAAGTAATCCTGCAGAGACGCACACAGACAGGCAGGCAGGCAGGCGGACATACACACACAGAGAATCTCGTGTGCTCGATGGTGTTTTAAGCCCCCACCGTCGACTTCAAGGTAGCGCTGCGACCGCCGACTTTGAGGCACCTAACCCTAACCCTTGCCTAGCCTAAGCCTAGTGCCTTTCATGCAGCGCTGCCTGGAAGACCACATTGGGGGGTAAAAACACCAAACACCAGCTCGCATACACATATATGTTGGCTTCACCAGATATTTTACATTAACCATTAAACAATAGTTGTAGCACATTTTTATGACTTATGTGACAATGTGATACTATTTAAACATAATAAAAATGTAATGTAAGAGGGACATTTTACTAAGATTTTTTCCAACATTTGACATTGCTTTTCATATTTTCAAAATAAACTGTGGCTATTTTACTAATAATGTTTGGACATTTTACTAATATTTTTAATTAATCTATTTTACCGCTGGAAAGAAGGCCTTTTCTTAAAACCGTGCAATCTGTGCAGTAGAATGGCGCAAACATTTTTTGAAAATTGTGCCACATGACCCGAGAAAACAGAGGAAAATTAGCTGTGATATTCCCTCTGCTCCAAAGGTAGAAAACCATCAACTACCAGAATGCACTGCGCCACACCGGCCCATTAAAACACTCCCACTGGGGTGTGTGACGGGACGCAAGCTCGTCGAGCTGTGTCTGTATTGACACAGAATGGCGGCCTGTTGGTAATCACCAATATTGTTAACCGGTTTCTGAAAACACTTTAGAAAGAGAAATGGGCAAAGCAGTAACCGAATCTTGGTTTCTGTTTGAACGGAGCTGCCTAGTTTTACAGTTTCAGTTACAGATTTTTCAGCCTGCGTTTTTGCAATACAGGGAACTGTAAGACGCCCACTTCCTGTTCACAAACTAACATATTTTAGCCAAACAGTGCAGTAATATACGTTTCTATAAACATTTTAGGCGAGAAATGGGCAATACAGTAACCGAATCTTGGTTTACATGTATATTAGATCAGCGCTGCCTAGCTTTACAGCTTTTTCTGAGATCGCTCTGAGTTTGAGAAAGAGAGAGAGGGGCGAAAGTACAATCTGTAGTTCAAGCAACAGCAACCCACCAAATGATGCTTTTTGCATCAAACGACTCATTTGGAGGTTTTCCTGCTGGCCTGTGAGCAGGGAGCTCTGGTAAGTTACTACCATCATTACTATGGTACAAAGTTGGTTGAATATTGGCAAAGTATCCCCTTAAACTGTGGATGGGCTTAAAAGGTGCAGTAGGTAAGCCTTATAAAACTAACTTTCTGTCATATTTGCTGAAATCAGAATCAGAATCAGAATCAGAAAAGCTTTATTGCCAAGTATGTTTACACACACGAGGGATGTGTCTTGGTATCGTAAGTGCAAATTGACCCTATGTTCCAGTAGAACTACATGAAGCAGGTAATTTAAAGGTCCCATGACATGGTGCTCTTTGGATGCTTTTATATAGACCTTAGTGGTCCCCTAATACTGTATCTGAAGTCTCTTTCCCGAAATTCAGCCTTGGTGCAGAATTACAGCCACTAGAGCCAGTCCCACAATGAGCTTTCCTTAGGATGTGCCATTTCTGTGTCTGTAGCTATTGAGGAGGAGAGGGGGGGCAAGGTGGAGGGTGGGGTTGTGGCCTTGACCAACTGCCACTTTGCTCGTTTGAAAGACATGATGTCTCTCACTCTCATGGGTGGGCCAAATTCTCTGGGAGGGCAAAGCAGAGAAAGGGGAGGTAACCTTTCTCCTTATGACCTCATAAGGAGCAAGATTCCAGATCGGCCCATCTGAGCTTTCATTTTCTCAAAGGCAGAGCAGGATACCCAGGGCTCGGTTTACACCTATCACCATTTCTAGCCACTGGGGGACCATAGGCAGGCTGGGGGAACTCATATTAATGTTAAAAAAAACTCATCAAGTGACATTTTCATGCCATGGGACCTTTAAGTAAACTATAACCTTTAAGACTCCACATAAAAAGCCAGAATTAATGTTAGCAATAAAAACAGCATACTCTTCCTACATAAGTCTTTTTCTTTATCTAGTGAGGGTGATTTTGTACTTGTGACTGTTAATATCCGTGTGAAAGCATGGATCAGTGGGTAGGTGTGTATGCAGGCTGGGGGAATGCATATTAATGTTAAAAAAAAAACTCATAAAGTGACATTTTCATGCCATGGGACCTTTAAAAAAAAATTCTGGCTCCTCTAGCACCACCTACAGCCTGCAGTGCGATTTGCAAAAATCCACAGCTCCCTGTTCAGATGCACCAATCAGGGCCGGGGGAGGGGGGGGGATTAATTCTCCCTTGTGGGGGGAGGGGCTTAGGAGACAGTTTGGGCTTTAGCGGAAAGGGGGGAGGGACTGCGAAGTTGTCAATGTTCACATGTTTTGGCTAAGTCCTGGATCTTCACAATCCTTTAAGTTTAATGAAAACCATCAACATGAAATGTCATTAAGACATAACTATATTAACTACTAGCAAAAACAAGCGCAAAGCTACATTTTGATCTCTTATTCCCTCATCCACGCAGCACTGGTTTTTAAATGGCATTTAGGAAGTGACAGTAATGGTTCTCCTTCTCAAAACAGTGACGGGGTCATGTTGTCTGGCAGCTGTTACATCATCATTCGCGACAATCCTCCTACACGGAGGAAGGACCTCCTGACAGATTGTTCTACACAAAAGATGCATCTTGGTAACAGAGCGTCCAGCTCTGCAACATGAAAAGTAGAACTTATGCTTGGATGACATTTCTATAAATCCATTGTGTTTTCATTCTTTATGTAGGAATCTGAAAATGCGTATAACACCCTGCCAAGTGTTTTTGTGCAAGCACGAGTGTAGGCACACATACGGTATGTATATGCTGAGACAGATATTGCACTGTCATGCACGCTGTAATACAAGTATGCTTTCAGGTATGCAAACACACAGCCGAGTGCAGTGTTCTCCTCCGTCCTCTAACTGCGTGTCTGCCTCGCAGCCCTCTGGCTAGGATTTGGCCAGTTTTTCCTTTTTAGCTCCAATCAGGCAGACACAGCGCTGCAGACACACACACACAAGCTCTCTGACAAACACACGCACGCACTTACACACGCACAGCTTCTAGAGGATGGCATTAATCATGTTTGTTCCCGTCATACTCCGTGAAACCATCACTTCCCCCCACGTCTCAGTTTAGTACTCCCCTCTCTGCGATTCCACAGCCAGTTCCCAGTCTTGTCGACTTCGGGACGCTGCCAAATATATAACCCCAATGTTCTTCTTATCAAATGGCAGTGTCCACCCAAATTTACGAAAGTCGGAGATCACAAAAGGAATAAAACTTGGGACGGAAAGCAGAAGCTGCACTCCACCAGAAGGCATTATGTGGTCGTTTGCATGTTGAAGATGTGTGTGTCATGATACCAGATGTTTTTGTCTTAATGGACGCTTGATATCAAATATGGCCATTTTTTTCATTTCATTGTGACTTAAGTCGGTGTTTACAGTTATTTCAAGATGAAACATGTCCACCTGTTAATCTACCACCTGAATCTAGTTTGTAGAAAGCATTCCACAGAGCAATCATAATTATGTGTATTCCTTGAAATAAATCTCCTTGTGCTTGTAGTAAGGCAGGTTAACACACTAACCACAGATCCAGCTACGCTGCACAATCCCCTAAAAGTCAGAAAAGGTAATCTAAGCCCCCGGCATGCCACGTCCTGCATTGATTTTACAAACCTGCAGCGAGCAGATGTTATTTGGGATTAGTAATACTCACACATCTTGGAATTCTTCCAGTGTCTTCTGTGGTGTGAATACATTTAATAGGCCGATTATCTGCCGAAATAAAAAGAAAAAAAGCAGAGTTAGTTAGCCGCAGGGAGGAGCGTTGTGGTAATCAAATGAGATTCCTGTTTGCAAGACCAACTCTCAATCAAACGAGGTGGTTTGAAAGGCAGCCTGATGCAGCACAATTTCACCGCACACACAAGGACAAGACTGACGTTCACATCGATTTAGTTTTCATTTTGCAGAGCTCTCCTCAGGGGCAAGCTGGGCTCCAGCCAAGTGTCCCCTACTACGTCTATTGGAGATTCACTGCTCCTACACGCTTGTTCATCACATTACACGCTGACGAATTTAAACTCGGAAACAATGTTGTGCATTTAAACCCAGATGTAACCTGGTATTCATTGGAACCAGACATATACAGTGGCTTGCATACATTTACACACCCATGCTAAAGTTGACTAAAAAGAGGAATAAAAAAAATCATCTTTTGGAAATTGATCTTAATGCCTTAATTAAAAAAATGAGGCAAAAATCCAACCTTTAAGGACACCAATTTTCTTTGTGAATGAATAATGTATCGTAAATAAATAAATGTTCTTCCTTAAAATACAGGGGGCATAAGTATAGACACCCCTATGTTAAATTCCCATAGAGCAGATTTTGATTTTTAAAGGCCAGTTATTTCATGGATGCAGGATACTATGCATCCTGATAAAGTTCCCTTGGCCTTTGGAATTAAAATAGCCCCACATCATCACATACCCTTCACCATACCTAGAGATTGGCATGGGCTACTTTCCATAAAATCCTCTCTCAAGGCAAATCAAACCAGCTATTAGGCTAACTGAAATAAAATCATGCCAATCTCCAGATTAGTCAACTTTAGCATGGGTGTGTAAACCCCATGCCATGGGTGTGTAAATGTATGCAAGCCACTGTATATGTCTGGTTCCCATGAATACCGGCTTACATCTGGGTTTAAATGGAAGCCACTGTATGACAGCAGGGCCGGGTTAAAATAATCAATTCTCCTAAATTAAAAATTGATCTTTGTGCGAGTGTTCCGATATCGATTAATTAAATCCCGAAATAGTTTTTTGAAAATATGCCTTTGTGGTGAATTGACATCCTTTTTGGGGGTTAAATTCCTAATGTAAATATTAACCTGGTGCATAAAAAAAAAAAAGAGAGAGAGATATTTCAGGGTTGCTCTGTGCTTGTACTATTTACAGCGTAAGTTCTCTGAGAATCTGGAATCGAAAATGGAATCGAATCAGGAACGTGTGAATCGAATCGATTCAGGAAATCATTGGGCGATACCCAGGCCTATAGGAAAGTAAAGTAAGCTCAGCATCTACCAACATCACTGATAGTAAAATTGATATACGGAAACATATAGGGGTGGGGAATCGAAAATCGTATGTAACGTTTTTCTTTTAACCAATGATTCACTGAAATATTTTCTGTTTATACGGTACCGTTGACGCCGACTACATCATATACAAAATACAGCGAAAGCAGAAAATGCGGAAAACACTTATGTTCTTCTTTACAAATGAAATAAATGTCAGACTGACTGACAGACGTGATGTGCATTCTTCTTAGAAAACAGTTTTCAGAAATGTCTGATGATACATTATCTCTAGTACTGTATTATTCAACTTTTGTTTTTGTTAAAGAAGGTAAAAGAAAATCGCAATGAATGTAAATCGCGAGACAAATACAAATCGGCACTCGCGTATCGTGAACGAATCCAATCGGGACCCAACATGCATCGCCACGGCCCCCGGAAACTTAACAGAAATGCTCAAAAGAACAGGAAATGTCAGAGGAAAGTTGAGCTCTTACGTTCTTGTGGTTGACGCATTTCATGAGCACCAGCTCCCTGTAGGCCCGTTTGGCGTGAGTCTGATTCTGAAACGGCCGGCTCAGCTTCTTGATGGCGACGTTCCTCTCCAAGTTGTGGTCATACGCTGAACTGTGGGGGACGATGACAGCAGCAAAAAAAAAAAACTTTAGTTGAAGTTTATTAGCCATTTCAACAGTGCAGTTGACAGGAATTTGTCTTGGTGTGCCCACATATACCGCCCAATTGACTACAGTGCCCTGACATAACACATTGCAGACATATACCTCACATATTGACATCAAATGCACTGACATAAACATAAAACAACGCATAATGCACTTTAAAGTGTGTAAACGTGTTGTGGCACTTATCCGAGGACCACGGAAATATGTTTTACACACAGATACTTTAAAGCTATAGTGCGTCGTTTCTAAGTAACGACAACAACGCTGTCGGCACGTCCGCATGACGAAAGCCTTCCGTGATCGCGCTTTGTATTTGTGTTATTACATTATCTGGGTCGCGTAACGGTGATATATAGGCAAGGCAAGGCAGCTTTATTTATATAGCACATTTCAGCAACAGGGCAATTCAAAGTGCTTTACATAAAACATGAAAGAGCAAAAGATTTAACCTGGAATTCAGTCAAAACTTTCAATTTGTTTACAAAAAGTAATAAATACTTAAAAAAAATTAACTGAAAGAGACAATTGTGTTGTTGATGTCAATTATTTCTGAGACAACTCATTGTACAGAAATGTAAAGATTTCTAGTGCTGCGCAGGTAGTGTAAAGTTGACAGTGAAGTTGCGAGCCACTGAGTCAGGTGACAGTTACTTGTGGGTTCAGCACTAAAGTGACCCCTTTCACATAGACCTAACATGTTTGTTGATTAAAAGTCCCATGGCATGAAAATGCCACACCCCCACCCTTTCTCCTCCTCAATAGCTACAGACACAGAAATGTTACATAATAAGGAAAGCTCATTGTGGGACTGGCTCTAGTGGCTGTAATTCTGCACCAATACTGAATTTCAGGAAAGAGACTTCAGATACAGTATTAGGGGACCACTAAGGTCTATATGAAACCATCCAAAGAGCACCATGTCATAGGACCTTTAAAGTCTATGGCACATTTTGTAATGTAATGGCTGTAATTTATGGTGTTCCTGTATTGGACTATATTTAAGGGTGTGTTTAATATTTTGCCCAACTCATATGCCTACTGTATATGCAGAAATATATAATTTATCAGTATATATAATATATATATGTATGTATCAGTATATACATCCCATTAATATGTCTGGTTGTATTAGATCATTATGGGCCAATCAATAAGCAGGACTGCTTTATGGTATTTTATAGGACTGTTGCACTTATGTTGCATATACATTGGTTGAAGGCTAAAAAAAGACATTCCTGTCTCGTTATTTTATCTCCAAAATGAGTTTCCAGAAAATGTACTGTATCACAATACAATAACGTGATTAAAAAACAACATTTGTATCCGATGTTAGCGGCGGGGCTTTGTCCTAGGAGGAACCGAAATATTAGAAACACCTTGCAACACTACGCCGTTGTTGTATTGGATTGGATTTCACTGTGCACGGGTTTCTACTCTTCTGGTTACTCAGCATATGTTCCTGTTTAAAAACCCGAGACAGCTGGACAGCCCGTTCCCTTGGATCTGTGACAAATTGAAATCTTGAGGATCCTGCAAAGTTAAAGCCAATGCAAGGGAAGCATGGATTTTTGATAACCAGCAATTTCTTCCATATCAACATGAAATCTCGACTGATGCTGATGTGCAGTTCCTGCTCCGGTATGAGGACCAGAGAGGATTAATGGCAGCAAAGAACTGAGAGGAGTTCATGCTTAGCTTATGAGACAAGAACTGGACCGGCATTATTTTGTTCTTCCCATTTGGCCATTCATTTAAAAAAAAAATAATGATGGTCCAATCAATCAATCACTGGGGTGATGGATATTTAATAGGGATGCACAATACAGTATATAGTTTTATCGTCATTGCAATATCAACAGGCGCAATAAACACATGGCGAAAGACTGCGACATATCGCAAAAGACACCCAGAGACTTTTTGTGTTAGCTGAAAGAAAATATCAGTAGAAAACTGCACTTTAAAATTCTTTTTTGAAGTGGGGCATTTCATATTCAATTCAATGTTCAAATTTGTTCAATAAAAGAAAGTTGGAAATGATTTCCTTTCATTGGTTTTAAATTCAACTGAAAGCCGCAGCAATGCAGAACTGAGTAGACTTGAATATGTGTTTATTTAATCGCAAGTAATATCGTTAGGGATAGACTGATTATCGGCCCTCGTGCCATCATGGTCCAACTGTTGATATATATATATATATATATATATATATATATATATGATATGATAATATTACATACAGGAACTAATCCTGACATGGACCTGAGTGATTCTGGGGTTCAGATTCAAATTTATTTCAACACCCGCCTTTCCCTAAATCCTCTCACGTCTACAGAAATCCACAGGGAACACATGCCATAACTGCACGGTCAACAAACACTACATTATGCATCCATTTCTGCGTTGTATGCAACTTGTGTTTATATTGTAACATCTGATCTCGTCGACTTTCGGAGCCGACGGCTGGCAAAGGCCGAGCGCTGCAGCCGGAGCGTCCATCAGATGTTCCCTCACCCGACAGTTCCAATGTGGAACGTTTGATTCTGCAGTTACTACCCTTTTGGACTGATATATCGATTTTTAGAGGTTGTTTTAGACACGCGAGCCACTCCAGACCTCATCCACATGGCTGACAAAACACAGCCGCAAGTCCTAAGTCTGTAGAAATAGCATTAATACATTTATAGTCATGTTTTTGCTTTCAAAATTATGTAAGCAGGGCTCAAAATTAGCACAGGCATCCAGCCAAATGCTGATAAAATATGCAAACGGCTGGTAGGCCAGCCAAAAAAGTATTGTTAAACTACTGAGTGGCTTATAAAATTTGAACATTCGCTAGCCGTTTGACTGGTGGACAAAAAAATAAAGGTTATTTTGCACCCTGGATGTTAAGTGACAGTAAAAACTGCTCCTGTAGTTCAAAGAGAGGTCAGATAACAAGATGTGAAAAGAGCAATACATTGACTTAAGATGAAACACTGACTAGTATTTGTGATATCACAATATTTGGAAAATTAGCGGGACTCCAACATGTCTGACAAGTTTTTTTTCCCCACAAGTTTAGCATTCACTTTTTTTTTCTTCATTTTTATGGCAAATATTAGGATGTTTTTGTTTTTCTTTGACTCACCAGACGATTCCCTGTGCTCCCGATCCGATGGGTCTGAGGTTCTGGTAGCGCTTTAAAACCATAAACGTTGAATCGCCCACATCTATACTGTAGTACTCCTTTTCGCGCTTGTTCCGGTTCATGGTGAAGCCTTGGACAAACGCTATGATTGGGCATTCAATGGGGCTGTCCTCTCAAGACCTGCAGGGTGCAAAGAGAAACAGACGTCGTTACAAGTTTTCAACCTTTAATAATCACACTTTCCTTCCAGCAGCCGACACAGCCACACTGAACTAAAATGCAGAGATAACAGTGTTTCCTCTATGTCGATTTTATACCGTGGCGGCCTGCCACGGTATAAAATTTCTGCCGCCACGGTATCGTAAATAGGGCAGACGCACAACAGGGTTTCCGCTCCTTTGTGAAAAGTCATAAAGTCGTAATTTCACGACTCTGCAGAGCTGTCTGCTCTACTGAACACACACTCTCTCTCACTCTCTCTCTCTGAGCAACTGGAGCAGTCATCACTCGTGAAGTCATGGCTCGGAAACAGCTTGTTACCTCACCACTTCAGTCGGTTCGTCCAATTAAACGCTACACGGGTTGGCATTATGTGGGGACCTCAGGTAATTCATGTTTAACACCCTTATCTGCATTTCCTAAAATGCAAACAAGTTATAATTAGCTGTAATTATTGCACTAGTCTGCATGTAATTATGCACTAGAACGTAATTTCCATACTCAATACTACAGAGAATAATAATGCGGTTTCCCTGTGGGACGGGAGAAGGCACAAAATCAATGGTCAATCTATTTACAATCAAGTCAATGCTTGTGGTGCAGGCAGTAGCCGACAAGTTATACTTATTTTATAAAAAATTGTCGCGCGGTGTTTCCCCTTGGGGGAAATAAAGATAACGTTACTCGAGTTGATGACAAATCATAACCTTGCTGTAGGCCTAAGTGTAATAAAAGCTTCCAAAGAACGGTAATTTATCCTTCTAAAACCAAAGCTGGACAGACGACGATCCCAAACTTTTGAAATTCGGGTTTTTTTAATAAAGATGTTCCGATACCATTTTTTCCTTCCAGATACCAATACCTGAACTTGTGTATTGGCCGATACCGAATGCCGATTCGACAGCAGTATGTTAAAATATATATATATTATTATGTTTTAACAGAGACGTCTGTAAAACTGCTGCCAGGACACCTCGAACTGCAACCAAGATCGGTTATATGACTCCTTCTATTCTGAATTTTTAATCCGTGGACTATTTGAAAAACTTTCCTCGAGCCGAGAAAAGCAGATTGAAAACCTGTGACGTCACCACAATGTAAAGTCTCCGGGCCAGTGGGAGAAACGCCACCGCGCGTGGTCGAGGGGTCACATATCCCAGAAGTAAACCTTGGAGCTTCAAAACTTTTTCGGGCGGTTGGCGACTCAGCAACTCTCATAGGAATGAACGGGGCTCGGGCCATTAACGTCGCATCCAGGTTCTTATAATACATCCATGACTCAGCTCAACTTCACCTCCTGCCACTACGATTAGCAGAGGCTGGCTGGCGAGAGGGATCTTGAACTGCCACAAGATTGGCAGTTCAATCCCAGGCTCCTGCGGCCACATGGTCAAAGTGTCCCTCACTGAACCCCAACTTGCTCACCCTGGATGCGGTATGTATAGCTGTCCACTGCTCCTAATGCTTATTATAGCTTAAATGCAGTGATTATATTTCACTACATTGTACTATGTGTATGTGACGAATTAAGAATAAAACTTTTGTTTCATGAGCTGCATGAAACAAATCCATTATGACTGTCAGAGAGGAAATACTCCTGGCTCTCTAAGACATTAAGATATTTGCAATGGGATTACACCTAGGGTTGCAAAGGGGCGGAATTGTTCCAGTAAATTTCCAGAAACTTTCCATGGAAAGTTTAGCTGGGGAATTTTGGAAACATTCCAATTTGGAAACTTTCATGGGAATTAACGGGAATGAATGGGAATAAACTGGATATTTTTAATATTGCTTTCCATGGAAAGTTTAGCTGAGGAATTTTGGAAACGTTCCAATTTTGATTTACTATGGTTAGTGGGATACACAATTAATACACATAGGTTAATAATAGCAATGGGTTATGACGTATTATTTCCCCCCCCCCCCAAAAAAAAACTCCCGTATTTTAAACTAAATGTTGACCAGTATGTAGTAGCCTATGCTGATTACTGCGTGCGTGCATGCCATTGACGAATATAGGGAGGACATTCAACTGAAGTTGCATTAAATCAGGTTGTTTTAACCAAGATTATGCTGCAAAATGTTTGTTTTTTTAACTACATTTAGGTTCCCTGTTATAGACTAACAGTATTATAACAAGCAATATTAAAAACATCCAGTTTATTCCCATTAATTCCCGTTTATTCCCATTCATTCCCATGGAAAGCTTCCAACTTTGAAAATTCCTGGAATTTTTGCAACCCTATTCACACCATGCTGCGACGCAAAATCCGTCCATTATTATTCTGTAATGTTGTAGTTAAGTGGGTTAGCGCCCCCAGTAAACCATGGGGAAACAGTGCACTAGTAGTGATCAACCCCACTGAGCGTAGATATGCTCATGTGTGCAATGGTACAGTATGAATGTCATCTGACTGCTAGCTCATCAGTTATAATGATTATAAAACCCAAAAGCCTGGGCGATGGAGGGATGATCCAGGCAGGGGAGAGAGAGAGAGAGAGAGAGAGAGAGAGAGAGAGAGAGAGAGAGAGAGAGAGAGACACACACAACACACACACACACAGGCGACGCAGGAAGTTGGCTTTCATGCTGCGTCTGAAGTCGACGAATCATTAGTGGAATTTGGAACGTTTTGCTGAGGAGGTCGACTTTGTGATGATAGCTGTACGTTGCGCGGACCATGACCTGACCTCTGGATTTCTCTGACTGCCGCTTACCCAACCCACCCCCTTCCTTTCAGCATCCCGTAGCCTGTACAGCCCTCTCCTTCAACACCCGTCCTCCTATTCTTCGGTGTACTTTTTTTTTTTTTTCAAAACCGTGGCTCTTACGTATGTTCCATTTTCGTTCACGTCATCTTTTGTCTACCGCTGGAGACACTTGTCAACAGTCTGCAGGGGATGAATAAAAAAGGTGCACAAAAGAGCCTGAGCTCCGTTATTTTATCTCACAGCAAGAGAAATACTGACAAATGTTTCGAGAAATACATGTACCCAAGCAAACGCTCAAACATCTGACAGATACAGAAACACGAATACATGTTTTTGTGACACTAGGCTTACTAAAGAAATTCACACAAGCACACCCTAGCCCAACCAGTCCTCTTCTGAGATGCTTCAAGCGAAGCCTAACTAACTAACTAACTAACTAACTAACTAAC